>NC_059362.1:34504325-34691825 GCF_019703515.2 Myxocyprinus asiaticus
GTCTGAATTGAATGTGGTGACATAAAACAGCGCACCTTTCTATTGCGTTGTGTTCCCTGGATGTACTCAACAAACACAGTGACTGATTTTGTCCGATTCATGACTAAATGACTCTTACAACCCCTGGCAAAAATTATGGAATCACCACACTTAGAGGATGTTCACCCAGCTTTTTTACTTCGTAGCAAATAAACAAATCACAGATATGAGACAAAGCAATTTTTGTTTAATAGCTGACCATTCTGGCTTCGTGAAACATCCCTCAAACAAATTAAATTACATTATTTTAATTAATGACACACTTTTTTCCAGATCAAGTAGAGAACAAAAATAGGGAATAACTCAGTGGTGAGGAAAAAATTATGGAATCAACAAAAAAAATCACAATTAGTTGTTGTTGCTCCTCCTCTGGCTTTTATGACAGCCTGAATTCTTTGAGGCATGGACTTGACTAATGAAAAACAATATTCTCCATCAAGCTGGTTCCAACTTCCTCGAATAGCAGTTGACTGATCAGCTTTGCAGGATGGAGCCTTGTCTTGGACCAATTTCCACCATACATTTTCAATCGGATTGAGATCTGGACTGTTTGTTGGCCATGTCATTGAGCTGATATGCCTTTCCTGAAGAAAAGCTTTAACACACTTTACTCTGTGGCAAGATGCATTATCATCCTGAAAAAGGACTTCATCACCAAACCTATTTTCTATAGATGGAATGAGAAAAGTGTCCAAAATTCAATGTACTCCTGTGCATTGACTGTTGAGGTAATGAATGCCATCTCCCCTGGTCCTTTACCTGACATGCAACCCCATATCCTAAATGACTGAGGAAATGTGATTATCTTCAGGCAGTCATCTTTATATGTTTCATTAGGACGGCACCAGACAAAAGTTCCAGCATCATCGCCTTGGCCAATGCAGATTCGCGATTCATCACTGCATATCACTTTCATCCAATCATCCACACTCCATGATTGCTTCTCTTTAGCCCACTGTAGCCTTGTTTTCTTCTGTTTAGGTGTTGGTGCTGGTTTTCGTTTGGCTTTTCTAAATGTAAATCCCATTTCATTCAACCGATTTCTTACAGTTCTGTCACAAACATTGACTTCAGTTTCCGCCTATTTGTTTTTCATTTGTTTTGTTGTGCGTTTTCTTTTTTCAAGGCGTATTGCTTTGAGTTTTCTAACCTGACGATTTGATGTCTTCCTTGGTCTATCCATATGTTTTCCTTTTTATAACCTTCCCATTTTGTTTATACTTGCACCAAATTTAAGACACAGCAGACTGGGAACAACCAACTTCTTTTTCCACACTCCGTGTTGGATTTCCTTCTTAAAGGAGTTTTATAATCCTTTCCATTGTTTCAATTGACAACTCTCTTGTTGGGGCCATGTTTCCTTTCAATTAGCCTAGTCTAAGAGCTCGTTAAGGTCTGTAAGAACTCTTTTAACTGCAGATTAATTTGCAATTTTAGACATGTGCCGGTATTTGTTTTAGAAATGCAAATTACAAGGTTATTCCATAATTTTTTTTTCTCGATTTGGAAAAAAAAATATGCCATTAATTAATATAATGCAATTTAATTTGTTTGGGATGTTTAACGAAGCCAGAATGTTCAGCTATTAAACATTTTTTTGTGTGTGTCATATCTGTAATTTATTTGCTACGAAGTAAAAAAGCTAAGTAAACATCCTCTATGTGTAGTGATTCCATAATTTTTTGCCAGGGGTTGAATGAGCCGGTACTTTTAAAACAGTGATTCACCAGCTCACGAGTTCTTGTTTTTAATAATTTTGACGAATCCTTCAGTGAATTAACTTTCTGAATTACTCGGAGGGGCTGAATCAGTAATGTAGTCTACTCTAGGGCATAAGCAGGCATGCAGCGTATGCCCACCTATCTTTCTTAGGATTTATCGTATGCCCACCTAAAATAGATACGTTTGGCCGCCAGAACAACGAGTCGGCTTTTGACCTGGAACCAGGGTTCGTACAAGGTGCTTGAAGTACTTGAATTTGAATTTTCAAATTTAAGTTCTGGAAAACCCTTGAAAATAGCCATTTTTACCAAGAGGTGCTTAAAGTTCTTGAATTATAGAAAATCTTAAAATACGTTGCTTAAATCATATTTTTATAATTTTATAACATCTAATGATATGAAATGGCTTGACTCTGTTTGGCTAATTTTTTTAGAAAATATATTTGAAATTGTTAATTGCCTGAAAAGTGTGTGTGTGTGTATGTGTGTGTATATATATATATATATATATTTTGCAGTGGTCTCTTAAATTTTTCCAGAGCTGTGTAATATATATATATATATATATATATATATATATATATATATATATATATATATATATACACATTCCAACCTGTGTCTGTGTGATACAGAGATGCGACTTGCATGTGCATTGCATCTTTTATTTTTATTTTCCCCTCAACAATGCAACTTATAGTCAGGTGCACCAAAGCAGATGAAAACATAGATTAGGCATAGATACGGTAGAAGCGTTTTAAATTTGACAATTCCAAATATGTTGCCTTTACAAAGTATTTTATGCAACCAGTTTAAATATTTTGTCCATCATAACATTATTGTTCTAACAAACTCTAGTCCGCTATCAAATGCAACTCCTCACCTTCCCACAAAATGACGTTTCATCACGCTCATAGTAAAACATTGTCAGTGAACAAGATAATTAATACATTGCAAAGCGGGTTGCAAATATTAGAAATATCCAGTCGCTAATGTTAATGAATGAATAGAATACAAAAGGTGTATGGTTTTACTCGCAGACTAAAAGTTGTTTATTTGTGCACAGCATAATTACAGATGTTATGAACAGATGTGGATTGTCGCGTTTCTCTCATGAAACATAAACAGAATATGAGAAACTGTTACACATGATTACTAAAAGCTAATTCTCCCATTTAAAATAAGCCCAAAAAACACTGTGATACTATGTGTAGATTCTGAGGTACTGTAAACTTCACGGAGCACATTTGACATCTGAACTGCAGAAGGGATGTCTGGCAGCTGCTCTGTGGTCCTAGTGCCTGCAGGATCCAACCTGTGTCTGTGTGATACAGAGATGCGACTTGCATGTGCATTGCATCTTTTATTTTTATTTTCCCCTCAACAATGCAACTTATAGTCAGGTGCAACTTTATTTAAATACGGTAAATAAATACATAAATTGATTTGCTGTGGTGTTGTATTAATTTGCAAGAACAAATATATAAATTGGAAAAGAAGCAAATTTGTTAGTTTTTCATTACCCAATTAGCTCTCTTGCCACCTGTGGTCTCATTATACAGCATACCTATGTTACTTGAATTTTTTTATAGCCGAATTTCAAACATTGAGTAAACGTGCTACTAAGACAGACAGAAAACATGGGCAAGTTCTTGAAAAACTACGATGGTTATGTGGGATAGTGGTGTGCTGTGGGATTTTTTTTTAATCATAAAGTGTGCCATGGCAGAACATTTTTTGGGAAACTTCAAGCATGACATGAGTCATTTTTCCAAAAAATTTTACAGACAGATTGTTTCACTTTTAATTGACTATCACAATTCCAGTGGGTCAGAAGTTTACATACACCAAGTTAACTGTGCCTTTTAAGCAGCTTGGAAAATTCCAGAAAATGATGTCAAGCCTATAGACAATTAGCCAATTAGCTTCTGATAGGAGGTGAACTGAATTGAATAGGTACCTGTGGATGGATTTTAAGGCCTACCTTCAAACTCGGTGCCTCTTTGCTTGACGACATGGGAAAATCAAAAGAAATCGGCCAAGACCTCAGAAAAAAAAAATGTGTGGACCTCCACAAGTCTGGTTCATCCTTGGGTGCAATTTCCAATGCCTGAAGGTACCATGTTCATCTGTACAAACAATAGTACGCAAGTATAAACACCATGGGACCACACAGCCATCATACCTCTCAGGATGGAGACACATTCTGTCTCCTATAGATGAACGTAGTTTGGTGCGAAAAGTGCAAATCAATCCCAGAACAACAGCAAAGGACCTTGTGAAGATGTTGGAGGAAACAGATAGACAAGTATCTATATCCACAGTAAAATGAGTCCTATATCGACGTAACCTGAAAGGCTGCTCAGCAAGGAAGAAGCCATTGCTCCAAAACTGCCATAAAAAAGCCAGACTATAGTTTGCAAGTACACATGGGGACAAAGATCTTTACTTTTTGTAGAAATGTCCTCTGGTCTGATGAAACAATAATTGAACTGTTTGGCCATAATGACCATCGTTATGTTTGGAAGAAAAAGGGTGAGGCTTGCAAGCCGAAGAACACCATCTCAACCTTGAAGCATGGGGGGTGGCAGCATCATGTTGTGGGGGTACTTTGCTGCAGGAGGGACTGGTGCACTTCACAAAATAGATGGTATCATAGGGGGGAAAAAAAAAAGTCAAGGTATTGGAGTGGCCATCGCAAAGCCCTGACCTCAATCGGATAGAAAATTTGTGGGCAGAACTGAAAAAGCGTGTGTGAGCAAGGAGGACTACAAACCTGACACCATTACACCAGTTCTGCCAGGAGGAATGGGCCAAATTTCCAGAAACATATTGTGAAGCTGGTGGAAGGCTACCCAAAACGACCCAAGTTGAACAATTTAGGCTATGCTACCAAATACTAACAAAGTGTATGTAAACTTCTGACCCACTGGGAATGTGATGAAAGAAATTAAAGATTATAAATAAATCATTCTCTCTACTATTATTCAGACATATCACATTCTTAAAATATAGTGATCCAAACTGACCTAAGACAGGGAATGTTTTCTACGATTAAATGTCAGGACTTTTGAAAACTTGAGTAAATATATTTGGCTAAGGTGTATGTAAACTTCTGACTTCAACTGTGTGTGTATGTGTGTGTGTGTGTGTGTGTATATATATATATATATATATATATAAAATCTCAGTGGCGAATTCTCAGGGGCAGCAAAGCCTTCTCTGCTGGCCTAACATGCCAAATAAATATTTTTCATCCTTTCATTCTCAGTCACCTTTTTGCCTTTGTATTTTTAATCGCTTTCCACTCTTAAATAATCTACAAACAAATAGAGGAAAAACAAAGTTTATCCAGTCAGAATTTATTCCTTGATGCTTACAAGTGAAGTGTGACAGCTGTTTCACAAGTCGCATGCCCGAAGCCAAGCTCGTTAGCCAAAGCAGCGCGTGAGTCTGAGCTCCACCCCGTCAGGCCTTCAGAATTTCCACAGAATCCCTCAACGGTGCAAATGAATGAGCAGCTAAAGTCAGACTGTCAGATTCATCAGCCAATCAGATTGATTTATTTATTCTTGGTGGGTGTGATCTTTAGGATATGTCCTGGTCGAGGCCTTCTAGCTGGCCTTGAGTGACGCAATCACGCTTTGAGTGATGTACGTAATTTGAAAGCGAAGGGCGCCAGATCATCATCACTGAGAAAGAGATCCTTATGGATTTAAAAACACGAGATGTTCTGCATGACTGTGTGATTGCTTAATTTATTAAACAGGAAAGGAGGACTGATTTTCACTTCAAGTAAATTGGTAAGTGCTTTTTGCATTGTTATACAACATCAGGAGTTTTCTAAGTGTAAATTAGGCTGCTGGAGCATTCAGTGTCAGATCAAGTTTTGAAAAGTAGTGCTGCGTACCATTCAACTCAAAGTCGGATTTTACAACTTCCACTAGGAAAGTGCAATGGAATGTATCTTGAAGACAGAATTACAACTCGTGCAGAAATTCTCAACTCCGATTTCGCCGAGATGCAGGGGCATGATGTCACACACATGTCGACACTCGGGGAGATATACAACGTAAGTGAAAACATTCACTTTATTAAGTAATATCGATAAATGAGTTTGTTTCCACGTTACATGATATTAAAGCTTGTTTAACAAACGCCTGCAGAAACGGGTGTATAAAACTTTATAATCTCTTTTGATAATCGTACACCTGAAGCACAAATGCTAGCGCTGCAGCATTGTTTATCAGTTGGGTTGCTAGGAGACATCTCTAATGAGAGTCAAACCCCTGCTAAGCTAACGGGAGCGTTGCAGTTCCGAATATCGGGGAATGGAATGCATTTATGGTCGGAGATATCAAGTAGGAACATCCCACATCCAACTTGAATGGAATACAACATAACCGTGTACCCTGACAAAAAGAAATTTATTGCAAGCAACATTTAAATCGCAAATATTAATAGATATATTTTTCCAGGTATAATAGACCTCCTTGGTAGATTCATATGAAAAATTATGATTTTTGACGTTCATTTCACAAAACAGTCATGCTGCAGTTAAAATTAGGCTTGCTTGAGCATTAAGTGTCATTTCATGTTTTCGTGCGTGGATGTGTTTTTAAAACGTCAGTTGGTATTATTAGTTGACTGCTACGTAATGTATTCATTGTGAAACTTAATGGCATGAATCGCACCGAAGGACTTAAAATGCACGGCCCGCAGCTTATATATATATATATACACACACACACACACTGGCAGCCAAAAGTTTGGAATAATGTACAGATTTTGCTCTTATGGAAAGAAATTGGTACTTTTATTCACCGAAGTGGCATTCAACTGATCACAATGTGTCAGTCATATACAATGTAGTCAGGATTCTTAATAATGTGAAAAATTACTATTACAATTTGAAATCAATGTTCAGAACTTCTTAAACTACAAAGAGTTCTCATCAAAAAGTCCTCCATGTGCAGCAATGACAGCTTTGCAGATCCTTGGCATTCTAGCTGTCAGTTTGTCCAGATACTCGATACCACGCTTCCTGTAACACTTGCCATAGATGTGGCTGTCTTGTTGGGCATCTCATGCACCTTACAGTCTAGCTGATCCCACAAAAGCTCAATGGGGTTAAGATCCATAATACTTTTCTCCCCAATTTGGTATTCACAATTCCCAATGTGCTCTTGGTCCTCGTGGTGGCGTAGTGACTTGTCTCAATCCAGGTGGCGGAGGACGAATCTCAGTTACCTCCACATCTGAGACAGTCAATCCACGCATCTTATCACGTGGCTTTTTGAGCGCATTACTGCAGAGACCTAGCGCATGTGGAGGGTCACGCTGTTCTCCGCGGCATCCACGCACAACTCACCACACACCCCACTGAGAGCGAGAACCATATTATAGCGACCATGAGGAGGTTAACCCAATGTGACTTTACCCACCCTAGCAACCAGTCCAATTGGTTGCTTGGGAAGCCTGACTGGAGTCACTCAGCACGCCCTGGATTCGAACTTGCGACTCTAGGTGTGGTAGTCAGCGTCTTTATCCATAACACACTTTTCCAATTATCTGTTGACCAATGTCTGTTTCTTTGCCCACACTAACCTTTTTTTTCTGTTTCAAAAGTGGCTGTTTCTTTGCTATTCTTCCCTTAAGGCCTGAACCCCTGAGTCTTCTCTTTACTGTTTTACATGAAACTGGTGTTTAGCGGGTAGAATTCAATGAATCTGTCAGCTGAGGACATGTGAGGCGTCTGTTTCTCAAACTAGAGACTCTGATGTACTTATCCTCTTGTTTAGTTGTACATCTGGTCTTCCACATCTCTTTCTGTCCTTGTTAGAGCCAGTTGTCCTTTGTCTTTGAAGAATATAGTGTACACCTTTGTATGAAATCTTCAGTTTTTTGGCAATTTTAAGCATTGTATAGCTTTCATTCCTCAAAACAATGATTGACTGAGTTTCTAGAGAAAGCTGTTTCTTTCTCTCTTTTTTTTTTTTGCCATTTTTGACCTAATATTGACCTTAATACATGCCAGTCTATTGCATACTGTGGCAACTCATAAACACATTTTTAACATTTAACGAACCAAATAGCTTTCAGCGGTGTTTGATATAATGGCAAGTGATATTCTAGTACCAAATTAGAAATTTAGCATGATTACTCAAGGATAAGGTGTTGGAGTGATGACTGCTGGAAATGGGGCCTGTCTAGATTTTATGATAAATGACTTTTTTCAAAATGTAATGGTGCTGTTTTTTTACATCAGTAATGTACTGACTTTGCTTTGTGATCAGTTGAATGCCACTTTGGTGAATTAAAGTACCAATTTCCTTCCGAAACGGCAAAAGCTGTACATTATTCTAAACTTTTGGCTGCGTGTGCGCGTGTGTGTGTGTATATATGTATGTGTGTGTGTGTGTGTGTGTGTGTGTGTGTATATATATTTTATATATATCACACATATACATACACACACACACACAGTACTGTGCAAAAGTTTTAGGCACTTGTAAAAAATATTGCATAGTGAGGATTTCTTCAAAAAATAATGTTTTCATTTATTAATTAACATCATACAAAGTCCAGTAAACTTAAAAAGCTAAATCAATATTTGGTGTGGCCACCTTTGCCTTTTAAAACAGCACCAATTCTCCTAAGTATTGGCAGATAGGATGTACCAAGCTTCTTGGAGAATTCACCACAGTTCTTCTGTCTATTTAGGCTGTCTCAATTGCTTTTGTCTCCATGTAGTCCCAGACTGACTCGATGTTCAATGGGGGGCAATGCCATCTCTTGCAGAGCGCCCTGTTCTTCTATTCTAATCTTTTCTAATTGCAAAAGTAATGTTTGGGAGTCTAAAATGTATTTTTCTTATTGAACTATAGCTGAAGATATAAATAACCATCTTAAGACATGTTTTTGTGAAACATCTTAAGTGCCTAAACCTTTTGCACAGTACTGTGTGTGTGTATGTATGTATGTATGTATGTGTTTGTGTGTTTTTATATATATATATATATATATATATATATATTACACACACAGTATATATAATTTATAAATATAAACTTCGGCCCCCAAGCAATGTCGCTTGGTCCAGTCAGACCCGTGACCCAAAATGAGTTTGGCACCCCTGATAAAGAATAAAACCGCTTTTATAAGGTTACTGATATGACTGTAGTCTTCATTTTAATGTGAGTGGTCATGATTTCCTCTATATATTGTAAAATTACAATTCATATCTTTAGGAGTTAAACTTTTTTTAATGAGGAAAAAATAACTGAGTGCACTTTTAAGAATCTTCTGTCTAGGATGGTTCAATTTTCTAGCTTTAGTACTATACAGTAGTAAATGGATTCATGTATTGCAGTGTGTTCATTGTGTCACAAGTCATCACTTTGTAAATGTGGAACAAAAATGAGAAAATTCCCGTTTTTTAATGTATTCGAATTCTGGCCGATGGAGGCAATAAACATGAACAACATCATGGGTGTCAAAGGTATAGTTCACCCAAAAATGCTAATTCTCATCATTTACTTGCCCTCATGCCATCCCAGATGTGAATGACTTTCTTCTGCAGAACACAAAGATTTTTAGAAGAATATCTCCGCTCTGTAGGTCCTTTCAATGCAAGTGATTGATGGCCAGAAATCTGAAGGTCCAAAAGCATCAGAAAAGTAATTCATAAGACTCCAGTGGTTAAATCCATATCTTCAAAAGCAATTTGGTAAGTGTGGGTGAGAAACCAATCAATATTAAAGTCCTTGTTTACTATAAATCTTCACTTTCACATCTAAAAGTCACATGTGGCACCTGTTTAGTTTCTCTTTCACATTTGAAAGTGAAAGTGGAGATTTATAGTAAAAAAAAAAAATATTGACCTGTTTCTCACCCACACTTATATTGCTTTTGAAGATATGGATTTAACCACTGTAATCTCCTGGATTACTTATGTGCTTTTTGGAGCATCAGATTTCTGATCACCATTCACTTGAAAGAACCAACAGAGCTGAAATATTCCTCTAAAAATCTTTGTGTATTGAAGAATAAACACATTTGGGATGGCATGAGGGTGAGTAAATGTTGAGTACATTTTCATTTTTGGTTGAACTATCATATTAGCTTATGCCATGTATGCTAAGGATTTATTCTAGCAAACATTGTAGCAAACTATATGACTTTCTTCAGTGGAACACAAAAGATGTTGGGCAGAATGGTAGCCTCAGTCACATTAACGTCGTATGGGGAAAACAGATCTTTTTTGGATGAACTATCCCTTAAATAGAAAATTACAAATTGCAGAGTCTGTACAGATTTTCCCCTGGGCAAAGACCAGGAAAAACAGCTGTGTGCTCTAGCTTGTAATGACCTTCCAAGGACGACCTGCATGTAGGTATAAATACCCTCAGACCTTTTCAGCTCATGGCGCAATAAAATGAAAAAGGCCCTCTTAACTGAGTGAAACATATCAGACTTATGTTGCTTTTTGACAAGTTTTCTTTCAGGCTTCACACCGTGGGGTGAACTGGTAAGCTATGCACTATGCAGTGTTTCACAAAGCAGTGTGTACTTCAATGAACAGCCAATGTAAGGTCATGTAAATTAACAGTTGATGCTGCTGTGACTGAGGAAGGTCTTCAACTGGACATCATGGGAAGCATGTCAGTCCATCACAGTCCCATTTGTCTGCCTCTACCCATGCATTAATGGCTGATTGCCTCTATTTCAGGGTCAAGTCTCCCCTGCCACCTCTGGAGGAAGAGGATGAAGAGTTTGATGACACCCTGGCCTGCCTGGATCCCTGTGAGTACTATGTTTAGAGACAGAATTATTTTGAAAAACCTGCAGTATTGAATACTACCTCAAGATAACATGCTCATTGACAAGGGCCTCATTCTTGAAACACAATCAGAACAAATCTCTGTAAAACATTCAGAAACTATTGTTTTGCAAATTGTAGCATTAAACTGAATGCAACGATTTACACAAGAATGGTTTTAAAAATGTATACTGTGTTTCATGAGGCACAAGGAGTGCAAATGTTAGAAACTAGTGAGCTAGAAAAATGAATTCAGTGTTAAGTTGCTGTTCTTGGACTGATGCTTATTTTGTTTGTTTTGTTTAGACAATTGTGACCTGCATTTCAAAGTGTCCAGGGACCGTTACAGTGCCTCCTCTCTTACAATGGAGAGTTTCGCTTATCTTTGGGCAGGTGGCCGTGCTTCTTATGGTGTAAACAAAGGCAAAGCCTGCTTTGAAATGAAGGTGATTTACCGTTGCATTTTATGTTATACGTTCAATAAAGAAGGGGTGCAATTGGGATGAGCACATATTCAATATTTCTTATCCATATGTCTCCTGCACTTGCAGGTCACTGAGAAAATTCCAGTCAAGCATGTAAACAGCAAAGGCATGGATGTCCATGATGTCCATATCGGCTGGTCCCTGGCTAATGGAAGTCTTTTAGTAGGTAAGCACAATGAGCAAGACAGGTATACCTTATTCTCAACTGCTGTTGTGTTGGTGCCCTTATCCTGACTTTGTTGCAGTTAAATATGCTACAGAAGTGAGATTTACCCACTTGAGTAAAATCTTGATTCTGGCTACTGTTTACTTGAAACTTTTGATTGTTTTCAATCTCAGTTATTATTATTGTATCTTTGGACATTTTTCCAAAACATGTGTACAGTCCTGTTTAAATGTCCTCTACAGAAAATTTTAATGACTGTTGATTGTTGTTCTAGGTGAGGAGGAGTATTCCTACTCCTATTCAAGCAAAGGGAAGAAGACCACGAACTGCGTGACTGAAGACTACGGGGAGAGTTTTGATGAAAATGATGTTATTGGCTGCTTAATTGTAAGTTCACAATACTTTTTTTTTCTTCTCAAGTTCGCATAGGTTCTTACTATATTCTTTCTGACAATTTTTCTCGTCTCGCCTAGAATTTTGAAGGAGCTGAAGTGGAGATCTCATTTTCCAAAAACGGGAAGGACCTTGGTGTGGCTTTCAATATCAATAAGGAATCTTTAGCTGGACAAACTCTCTTCCCCCATGTTCTTTGCCACAACTGTGCGGTTGAGTTCAATTTTGGTCAGAGCGAGACACCATTCTTCCCCCAACCAGAAGGCTTCACCTTCCTGCAGCAAATTCCTGTGGATGTCCGCATCAGAGGCCCAAAAGGACCTGAGACCAAGAAAGATTGCGAGGTGTGCTTTTAAACTTGTAACTATGACATGAAAATGTTGTTACGGATCATGACATCAGTAAATTATGACTATGTTTCTAGGTTATTGTCATGGTCGGTCTCCCTGGATCTGGAAAGACTGCATGGGTTAAGAAACACATTGAAGAGAACCCTGGGAAGTACAACATCCTTGGCACAAACACCATCTTGGAGAAAATGATGGTGAGAATTGTGTCTTTAGTCGTCTTGTGTAAATTATGTTGTTTTCTCTTGTCTTATCACCTGTTTTGGCCTTTTAGATTGGCAGCATGAAGAGGCAAAACAAAGACACCGCAAAGCTCTCTGCCATCTCCCAGCGAGCTCCTCTGTTCATGGGCAAGTTCATTGAAATCGCTGCTCGCAAAAAGAGAAACTACATCTTGGATCAGACAAATCTTTCTGCGCTGTCTCAGAGAAGGAAGATGTGTCTTTTTGCTGGCTTCCAGCGCAAAGCTGTGATTGTCTTCCCCACAGACGATGCTTACAAGGAGAGGACACAGAAGAAAGTGGAAACAGATGACAAAGACGTCCCTGAGTATGTTGTTCTAAAAATGAAAGGTAAGACGTGAGCTCACATTTCACTATAGCACACTTAGATTTTTTTTTTTTTTTATGAATTCAAAGCCAAACTGGCATAAAAAGTAGTATCAGTAGACAGAGAAGTTTACTTTTTACCTTTCTACAGCTATCTACACATTGCCAGAAGTGGGGGACTGCTTCTCAGAGGTCACCTATGTGGAACTTCAAAAGGAAGAGGCCACCAAGCTCTTGGAGAAATACAAGGAAGAGAGTAAGAATGCTTTGCCGCCAGAGAAGAAAGTCAACCAGGGATTAGTGACCCCCAAAAAGGGTGCTGTACGAGGCAAAGGGCCTAAGAATCAGTTCAGTCGTGGAGGCAGTCCAGGCCCTCGTGGAGGCAGGGGTGGATTCCACAGCCGTGGAAACTTCAGAGGAAGTAAGAGACATTTTCAAACAAAAGCTTTTTCATTGTCGCTCTTGGTGAACTGTCTGTTGGTGCACTAAACATTATCTTTTGTACCTAAAGTCAAAGATTAAACCTGCTTATTCTCTCCCTTCAGTGCCAGTACCACGTGGTGGTGGTGGTTTTAACCGGCCCCCGCGTAGCTTCTTGCCACCACCACCTCCTGTCTTCCGAGGTGGATTTCATAGCCGAGGCAACTTCAACAGAGGTAGAGGTGGTGGGATGCCTACCCGAGGAATGGCTCCCAGACGTGGGAACATGAGGGGTAACATGGGAAACAGAGGTGGCGCAGTGAGCCGTGGAGGGCCAGGTAACAGAGGTCATATGAGCCGCGGTGGTGCCCCTAACCACAGAGGAAACTTCCAGCAGGTTTTTTTTTTACGTTTTTTATAATCTCTCTTGCAATTAAGTACAACTTAATCTCACTTTGTTTTGATTTAATCATGGGTAGTTAACTTTTTGGAATTGTCATTTTTTTAGAAATTCCGTGGTGGAGGAGGCCACCAGCAGATCCGTGGTGGTTACAGCAACAAAAACGGAGATTATGCCCAAGCCTTTAACCAGAATTGGCAGCAAGGGGTAAGCAGATTAAGCTATTAAATGTGAATATCATGAAGAAAGCAAAAATTGTTCCAACATAAAATCCAACTTCAAAAGCATAAGACTGGATATAATATTCTAAGTGTTCTATAAAATACTCAGTTAACTATTTTGCCTGATAAAACTCTCTTTTTATAACTCTCTGACCGCTTTAGTTCTGGAATCAGAAGCCATGGAATCAACAGTACAATCCAGGATATTACTGAGTGGGCATTTGTATTAAAGACTGTTGGCCTCTGGCACGCTGAAATGCACAGCCACAGAATAACCATCCACTTTTACTGTCCTAATCTTTTTTTAAGGAAGTCCATTTTTAAATAAGAGAAGCAAATGACAAACATTCCATCTCTGAAGTTAACAGTCTACGCTCTCCATTGATGTGTGATGGCTTCACTCTTATCAGGTTTTTGTAAAATGTATTTCCTCCCCCCATTTATTTTATATCACAACTTTGATAGATTGTTATATCAGGAATCGCAGCATTTCTCTTGTAAGAGGGATGCTTTGAATTTCAGGGTTGTGTGTTTTATTCTGTAAAATGTCATTTTTACTAAATGTAAATTATTGTTGTTACTTTGCAAGGTTTTTTTGTGTAAGAATTGTTTAAGAATCCCACAGAACCACAATACAACTTTTTTTTTTTTTAAGCTTTTGTCAATAATCATATTCATAATTACGCAGCACCTCAGCCCTTTCATGTACACTGAAGGTGTGATATTGTTGCTCTTTACATTTTACAAATCAAATTCATTTTCTTTATTTTGTAAGCCCAGTCTGTAATAGTTACACTTCATAGGCTTGCAATAAATGGATGATTTGCTTTTCTGACTTTTATGGCTCTTGACTGATATCTTTATTATTCCAAAGAGCCTTTGAATGTCAGTCAGATTTGTCTCTTGATTCAGCCCTACCAGACTGCCATTTTAATTGTCTTCCTGTCTTGTAGGGCAAACGGGGTAAATTTTAAAATGGCTTTTAGTCCAATTATTTAGTAAAACTTTATAATGGGTTCAAAAACTTTTTTCTCATTAAAGTGCAAGAATGAAAATAAAAAGCATTGCATGGTTTCAACGTAAATTTCTGCTCTTTGTATTGTCTGTGAAACCTAGAGAAGTCACAATGAAACTTGGATATTGATTAAACTTGTGTGCAGTGCATTACATAGAACAGTTCAACAGAGGCTTTATCTCCTAATTGTCATAAGATCGCTTTTTTTTTTCTCTTCAATTTGTAAACAATGCCTCAGCCTAAAAACGTATTACTATCATGTAATGAATCTCTGTGCATTACTTTTGCAAATCATTAACTTTTATCCACTAAGCTTACCAGTACTGTTAACGTTTCATAACATTTAGAAAATATTAAAATTACTTCCTAAAAATGTAAAGTACTTTCAGTATTCAATTGAAAAATATATTTTCTGCATTAAAGCTTTGCAAAATCATTGAGTAACTATTCTCTATTTAACAATTCAATGAACCCATTTCTGCAGAACATGAAAATAACAGAGCAAACTTTATACCATTTCTAACTTTTGCTTACGAGATTTGTTTGTCAAGGTGGCCCTTTTTAGAAACGTGCCATTTTAGATCTTAACAGACAGCACATAAGTAAGTTCTTTAATAAATATTCAATAAATGTCTCAAATACATTATCAATGTTATGCCGGGAAGAGCTCTGCCTATTTCAAGGTCATCACAATTTCCCACTGAATTTACTAACTCTTAACTGCTATTACTTTTGAAGTAGTCCTAATTTGCCTACATGTCTGCATTTTTTTATACACAATTTCACAGCATAGATAAACAGACTGCAATGATAGTCACATCCAAAACACATGAATAAAAAGACATACTGTACATATACATTACGACAGGTTTTTGACTATTTTGAATGAATATATTTCTTATAAAATGGCAAATGGCCAGCAGTATTTGGCAGCTATTTTTGACAAAAAATGTGTGTATTTGATCATGATCATATAAAGTGTTTGAACTATATAATGGCTGTGTACTGTAAGGTGACCCAAGATAGAACTTATTTAGGGATGTACTTTGTGTTTAATTTTCTGAGTGATTTCCTGTGGTATGAGATAATGAACCTTTCCCTCAAAAGAAAGAAGTGATTTCTAAATGGCATGGCATGAAATACATTGTGATGATACTGTTGTACTGTACAGAGACCCTGCCTGTGCAAAAGACACTATTTTGAGAATTAAAAATTTCTTCACTAAATTATACTTAAAACATTTTGGCATTATGGAAAGATGGCAGGTTGTCCTGTTAACGATATTTGTATTTTGATATTGATTTTTCCAACAAAATGAATGTTCTAGTATTTTATAATGTAAGGAAATGTATAATTTAATAATGGAATAAACATCTGAGATTATCTATTGAATGTTCCTTCTCATTAAAATGTTTTCAGAACCACATTATAATCAATATAATACAATGTGATAACTGATTATTATATGATTACTTGATTATTATCATACACACCATTTCCCTTTAAAAAATGTGTAAATGGCAACCATTCCCACCAAGATGTCAATTGGGTTATGACAGTGTACACAAAAAAAAAAAAGAGGATTTTTGCTGCTTATTCAATTTACTTAATTAAATTGTATTAAACACAATTCTTTAACATTTGTCACAACTTGATGTCATTGTGTTCTATCCATTTAAATGTGTAAAAATGGAAGTTTACTTAATCCATTTGAGTTGGGAATACATGAATATTTTTTGTGGTGTTAATGTAGCATTAATGAAGCTGGGCAGGGGATTTCCATTTCTCAGCATGCTTTGCATGGGACTTGATAGGGAAAGTAAATGTTAGCCTAATATTAAGTGTTATTTGTTTTTGTGCAAGATTTATATAAAGGGAGGATACTTGTGTGTTTAATGTTTTGTTTTGTTATGTTGAAGTTTTGGGGGTTACCATTATGGTGAAGAGTGGAGCTTGATCTAACGATGAGGACAGGTAGATATAGCACATGGAAATGATTGCTCATTTCGTTGAGCAAATGCTGTACTAACCATAGCATATTAGTTACTAAATTAACATTCACTTTATAGTTAGTAAAGAAATAAAAGAGAGTTATTTGAGTTACATTGACACGTCTAATTTTGTTGGGTTTACCCAGTTTAACTAGTTCTTTCAATACAAAGTGTTTATGTTGAGATTACATAGTAATTTTAAGTAAAGAAAACTCATTTGAAACATGTGGAACCACTAGAGTACAGTAAGGATTGGGGAATAACGGAATACATGTAACGGGATTACGTATTTAAAATACAAAATATAAGTAACTGTATTCCACTACAGTTACAACTTAAATCATTGGTATTTAGAATAAAGTTACATTCAAAAAGTATTTTGATTACTGAAGAGATTACTTTGCATTTTATTGTTATTTGTTTAATTTCATATTTAGTCCTTTCAGATGGAAAATATTTATACATATAAATGATGCGATCCAAAGTGCATTTGAACAGCGGTGAAACACTTTCTTATGATGTGTTACATTCATATGAGCAGAGAGAGAAGTAAGTTTGAAGTAAGTTTGTAGCAGAAGAAATAGAAATAAACCTTGTGTAAATTGTCAGTTTTACGCTAAGCTAAAATGCTATTTCTAGCCATTTTACATGCACGTTACCAGGCATGATCATATTTTTATTTTTTTATCAAGAAAATTCACGTTAGATCATAATTTCTTTTTTTTTTTTCCTAGTAAGACCTTTGATATTAGGGCAAAAATCGTATTCTTGATAATTTTTTGTTTTCCTGTAAAAATAGCTAAAAATCCTTAAAACAAGATCAATTTGATTTATCTTGTTTTAGAAACAACACTGCATAAGATATTTTGGTTTTTCAGAGAATGTATTTTTAACATGTGTAACATCTTACTGTACTGGCAGAATTTTTATAGTCAAAACAAGTGAAAAAAAATCTACCAGTGCTGAAGAAGTAATCCAAAGTATTTAGAATACGTTACTGATCTTGAGTAATTTAACGAAATACATTACAAATTACATTTTACAGCATGTATTCTGTAATCTGTAGTGGAATACATTTCAAAAGTAACCCTCCCAACACTGAATACAGCTATAGGCTATTAATCTAAATATCTTTAATAAAAATTAAATTGGCAAAGAGAAACTCCTCAAACTGCTTTTAAAGTGATCCCATATGAATTTTGATAAATAAAGTTGTGACAAAAATGAAAGTAATGTCTTTTGAAAAGTACTGTGTGACTATGGTAAATTCCGTGCGGGTTCACTTTCATTGGGCTGTATAAATCAGAACCAATTACTCCCTTAACTCTATTTATGTAAGTTATTTTAAATACCAACCTACGCACTCAACTCCCCTTTTAAATTTGAATTAATAAGATTTTACTAGTGTGTGCAGAGTAAACAAAACATAACTGGCTTGTGTATATACATCTGCTCACCATGGCCAACTACAAACACTGGAATATGCAAACGTCCATTTGGTTGACCAGTAGAAAAATCACAAAACGAGTAGAGAAACGTCTCAATGAAAAATAGTTTAATTTATATTCAGTCATAGTGAAATTTACAACATTCTATTTACTGCTCAAAATATAACATCTCAATCCGATCACTTCATGTGACGTCATATACAAATGCAAAAATAAATCAACTTAATATTTACAAATTTATACTAAGTGCTTGAGGTATCTTATAAGGGTTAAATTGCCAACACCCCTTCTCTAAGGGGCCGTTCACACAGTCCGCGCTGTTATTCAATTGTTTTGCTATGTAAACGCGCTAAATGGAAGTCTGACCGTTGACTCGCGTCGAGACACCTTTTTTACCGCAAAGACGTAAACGGCCACTAATAAGTCTTGAAGTACAGTGCGTCATGAAGACCGGCCGATGATTAAGTGGCATATTCATACAACTGAAATATAATCCATTGCGCATCCACACTTTTCAACAATCATATTAGGAAATTCAGCCACCTCAATCTCAGTATAGTCTCCCTTTTTCACTAAATACATCATAGGTAACGGTGCGCTCTCCACAACGGCGCATTTCCTCTCTCTGTAACCGTAGTTAAGCTTGGGCTGCTGGCAGCTGCCAGTGCACCTGAACGCCTGATAACCGGATGGTTCGATGATCCAGTACTGGGTCCAAGTGAGGGCTCGGAAATTGATGAAGTATTTTCCCCTGCAGCACATTTCATTGTCCTTGTTGGATTCACAGTCTCCACTAGACCTGCATCATGGAAAATTGAGAAAAATTAACACATTGTCCTTTTTAAAAATAAATAGGCTACATCCATTTTTATTTTCAAGCTCTAGACAGCCAACTTTTTCCTATTGAAAACATTAAAGGAATATCCCAGGTTCAATACAAGTTATGCTTAATCAACAGCATTTGTGGCATCATGTCAATATTATTACAATAATTTCGACTCGCCCCTCCTTTTCTTTTCTTTTTTTATTTCTTTTCTCCCCAATTTGGAAAGCCCAATTCCCAATGCGCTCTCTAAGTCTTCGTGGTGGCATAGCGACTCGCCTCAATCCGGGTGGCAAAGGACGAATCTCAGTTGCCTCCACGTCTGAGACCGTCAATCCGCGCATCTTATCAGGTGGCATGTTGAGCGCCTTACCGCGGAGACGTAGCGTGTGTGGAGGCCCATGCTATTCTCCGCGGCATCCATGCACAACTCACCACACGCCCCACCAAGAGCAAGAACCACATTATAGCGATCATGAGGAGGTTACCCCATGTGACTCTACCCTCCCTAGCAACCAGGCCAATTTGGTTGCTTAGGAAACCTGGCTGGAGTCATTCAGCACGCCCTGGATTCAAACTCGCAACTCTAGGGGTGGTGGTCAGCGTCAGTACTCGCTGAGCTACCCAGGACCCCGCCCCTCCTTTTCTTAAAAAAAAAGCAAAAATGGAGTTTACAGTGAGGCATTTACAATGGAAGTGAATGGGGCCAAGTTTTGGAGGATTTAAAAGCAGAATTGTGAAGCTTATGGTTTTGTAAAAGCACTTATATTAATTATTCTGTAGCCAGTAATTTATTATTCAAAGTTTTCTGTTAAAACTTTCATCTATGAAGTTGTTTAAATCATTTTTGTTGCAGAATACACTAATATAATCATCATGGCCACGAAGTTGTAATAGTGGATATAACTTTATGTAAAAAAAAGGTTAGTAAGCGATTTTATCACACTAAAATCATGTTAACACGCATTTTGTTTACATCTTGTGACTAGCCTACTTTTGAAACAGTGAGTATTTGAACGTTTACGTATTGGCCCCATTGACTTCCATTGTAAGTGCCTCACTGTAACCCAAATTTTTTTTATTTTATTTTTTTTTATTTTTTTTTTTAAGAAAAGGAGAGACAAGTCGAAATAATTTTTGTGGTAATCAACATCATGCCGCAAATGCTGTCGACTGAGCTTAACTTAAAAAAAAAAACAAGCCACGCTTACCCAAACTCTTCGAGGTTGAGGGTGTAAAGAACTAGCTCGGGTTTTCCCAGAGTGTTGTCGTTTGGATCTTGAGTTGTGAAGTGGATACACTTGGCCATCTCTGCCGCGTAACTGCCGGGTCTTTCGCCCTCGATCCACACCTCAAGGTGCATTGGCATCTCCATGCGTCTCTTCGACCAATACTGCACCGCCTGGGTGACATCAAAGCTTTTCCAGCCGGTCTCGTGAATGGGAATCAACCTGAAGAGATAATGGATGTTGCAATGAGCACGCCAAACAGCAATTGCCATATTGATGGAAGAATAACGACTGTCTGTGGCCAACTCTCCGTCCTTACCTAGAGTCCACTAGTGAAGTTCGGTTCGACCCGTTTTCCAGGGGTTCCACCCAGTAGATGCTCACCCGGGCGTTGTTGACGGGTCGGTGGCCCTTTCTCTCCGGCACGGAGCGTTTATGTGGGACTTTCTTGTATAATTTCAGCTCTGCCATGGCCACTTCGCTGTTTTCTGGGATCCTTGATTTCATTTCAAAGACGACACGTTGACGTGTCCTGTCAGAGTATACAAACTCTCCAGAGATGTCTGGAAAATACAAAAGCAATTAACTTAAGGACTTATTTGGGAATTTACTTAGCAAGTGTCTTTTTGAAGATAGCAACCTGTTAAAATGCTCATATGCATGACATAATTTATTCACTTACTATGTTAGAGTTTCTAAATTATAGCATGTAATTAATATAAATTAACAAGCATTTTCATTTTGCAGTGTAATCTTACCTGCATTACCAGGGATTCCCCTCAGGATGCCGGCTAAACTGGGCAGAGAGCGACGCTTCCTTGCGTGATGCAGTTTCAGCATAGAAGTATATTTGTTCTTAATGCGCGCTGGAATTACAAAGTTCTCTAAGTCCCTCTTGTGGATTTTCGGAACCTCGCTCAGTCCCAGTTTCTTCAGCATGGCGTCTTTCATGTCTTCATGGCTGAAACCCCTTGCCATAGCGAAAAAAGCTGTGCAAAGAAGGCAAGCGACACGGATTGAGGACATAATTTCGTAAATCTTCCAGGTGATGGAGAGGCACCGAAGCTGTCCTGTTCTCGAGATTAAATGTCCCTGCTTTGACAGCGGCCCGCCCTTATATGCACCTACCAGACCCCAGTTGTTTGCACTTTGACAAAAGGGGGTTGATTACTTTAGAGGGAAAGTTATACATGAAAGTAACATTTCATATATTATATGATAAATTAACGTAGATTGCTTGACTTTAAACTAGATAGCTAAATCATATAAAAATAATTCATTCATAAAAATCAAGAATTTGCCGTTTCTACAAAACATGTATATATGTAGCCTATAATATACTGGATGTGCCTAATAGACACATGCATATTACATATGGATGGATGGATGGATGGATAGATTTATACAGACAGACAGACAGATATATAGATGGATGGATAGCTAGATAGATGATAGATAGATCTCTATTAAATGAGCAATAGTTTACAATGTATAAAGAGACTACCTGCTTGTATGTAATGCTCTCTTTATCACTGTCACATGGCGTTCTTGTCTGGATTTACTGATGACCTTCCAGACATAGTGAACCTAGAACGCACCCTTCTTTTCAGTTTGCATGTGCATGTTGATGCAGCACCCTTGTTCATCGTGTGTACATTCCCCTGGACATTGTAAAACATTCCTAGTCTGGCAAGAGACTGGACTTTTCAGACTCTCTGTATAACAGCCATTCTGTTGATCAACTTTATTGTGGACTCATCATCACTGGGTGGGCTGAGGGATTGGATGTTTATTCAAAGACCACCGTCCTTCTACTTTATTCACAGATTAAAATTATTAGGCAAAAAGATCCAGGGTTGTGGTATGGATGTGGATTGGGAGGCTCTTCACAAGTTGGTGATTATCTGATTCCATTGCCAGATTTGCCATGCCTTGTTTGGTCACACTAACATTAGAAGAGGGGCTAGTGGCACTGAGGTCCCAGTGTCTGAGTATGTGTATTGGCCCCTCTATTTGCTCTAATATGTCAGACAGACTAAAGAAGCTCACAGGAAGAACAGATGACAAATGACTGGCTGGTTATGGAGGCAAATTAATGCAATACAAATGCAGAACCAGACAAAAGAGCTCACTGTTTTAGCCCAGAGGAGTATTACCATATTTGCTACAAGAGATGATTAATTAGTCATCTGCTTATGCTTGGCCCATTCACAAAAACAATAATGGATACAGAGTGTGTGGTGAACCACAAGGCAGAATGTTCTTTTTAGAAACTGGTTTAAAATAGTTTGACTATCTTGTAATAATTCTGAACAACAAAATGTGAAATAAATAAATAAATAAAATCCATAACGACCAGTTAACAAAATCTAAATAATATAAATGCCTGCTGCTATAATGAAAAGTTGGCGCGCGCGCACACACACACACACACTTTACTTTATACTTAATGGCCATGTTAGTTAGGCTACACGTGAAATTCAATGGCAACAATCTTCTGTCTAGGGGTCTATTTTACTTCCCAGCTACTATTTTGTACAGTACACCTAATCTGTATCATTACTGCATCAGTAAATTAAAGTCCCGAATCCTTGTGTGATTTGTGTCAGTCTTGTGTCCTTCCCTTGTCGATTATTTTGAGGCCCTTTGGCCAATGTAATTACCTTCTAATTCTCACAGGTAGTATATCCCTGAATCTAAGGATGGAGGTACACGCCAATCAACAAAACAAGCGCTAATTAACACCTCTCTCCTACATACGAAAGACAGTCCTAATCAAACGGATCCCGCCTCGGTTTGATAAAACAACAAACAATTCTCTCGCTACCTCGTCAAGGTAACGACTGTAAATATCGCTGCGTTTAAAATTCTTTCTGTCCGTGATTAGGATCGTAATCGTGAACATGCAAATCATCTTTGAAATGGTAAAACTTTCAAGTAAACATATTTTGGAATGTTTATTGTATAGCAGAATTCTCACGATCCACACAAAATTAATAACTGAATGTTTACTTCCTGCTCAACATTCTCTACATCCTGCCAGAGTTTGGTCCTACGTCAAATGTTTTGACATGAAAGACATGATTAGCACCTTGTTAGGCCTGGTGTGGCAGTTGTCAGATTAAAATAAGAATGTTTATGAAATAGACCCTGAGGTCGTGTTCTCATCAAATGTCAAACGCACGTGAACAGCTGTGGTATGCGAGAAACGACTGGCATTGTTGTTTGATGTTTACTGTTTAAAAAATTAAACACCCAACAGCTTGCAAGTGAAACATTGTTTCCCTGAAACTGGGTGTAGGCTGGTAAGCATAATAGCTAACCTATATATTTTCCACAAAACCTATAGTCAGTACAGCTGATTTGTAAGGCGAGTGTTGAAAAGAACAGTAAGTTGCCATTGATATATTGTAAAATATACACTGAATCTAATAAACTATAGCAATGGACTAACCACAACGAGAAGCTTAGTCGTTATATTGGTAAAATCAAGAGATACAAGCAATGCAATTGCAGTGTAGACCATTAACACAAGATGGCGAAAGTGCTCATGTTTTAAAAAAATTACAAACTAGCTTGACATGAAAATTGTTGCCAAAACTGGGAATAATGTAGGTTGTATACTCAGCTTATACTAATGGACAATAACATTACTTAAGGAAGCTTATCCATACATTTTAAGATTAAAATGAGAAAACGACAGACCTATTGGGTAAAATGAGAAAAACATTGAGATTGTATTTTATTGTTGCAGTTTTCATGATGTTAGCTAAGTGTAAAGAGAGACGTGTTAGGCCTACTTGGTCCAGTTTTATATATTGCCCCAAGTTTTTTCTGTGAAGATGTCAGACACAGACGTCAGATTTCCAGAAGGAATTGCGGGTTCAATCCAAGTTGAGCTCAATCTACAGCATTTGTGGCATAATGTTGATTACCACAGAAAATAAATTACACTCATCCCTCCTATCTAAAAAATAAAAAAATCGAGGTTACAGTGAGGCACATACAATGGAAGTGAATGGGGCCAATTTTTGGAGGTTTTAAAGGCAGAAATGTGAAGCTTATAGTTTTATAAAAGCAAGTACGTTAATTCTTATGTTAAAACTTGTAGTTTGTTTTTTAGGTGTAAAGATGTTTAAATCATAGTTTTTATGTCATTGTAAGGTTTATGGTGTTATGTTGCCATGGCGACAAAGTTGTAAAATTGTATATAACTACACAGAAAAGGTTTGTTAGCGATTTTTATCACACTAAAATCATGTTAACACGCATATGTTTTTACATCTTGTGACTATACTTTTTAAACCACATTTTGCCACATTCACTTCCATTGTAAGTGCTTCACTGTAACCCATATTTTTGCTTTTTTAAAGAACAAATGTCCCATATTTTTGCTTTTTTAAAGAATTAAAGGTCCCAAAATTTGGGACAAGTCAAAATAAATGTTTGTGGTAATCAACATTATGCCACAAATGCTGTCTATTGAGCTTAATTTGTATTGAACCTAGAATATTCCTTTAATATACACTCACTGAGAACTTTATTAGAAACACAATGTTTCTAAGTGCCCAATGTGCTCTTCTGCTGTTGTAGCCCAACCGCCTCAAGGTTCAACATGCTGTGCATTTTGAGATGCTATTTTGCTCACTACAATTGTACAGAGTGGTTATCTGAGTCACCATAGCCTTTCTGTCAGCTCAAACCAGTCTGGCCATTCTCTGCTGACCTCTCTCATCAACAAGCCATTTCTGTCCACAGAACTGCCACTAACTAGATGTTTTTTGTTTTTGGCACCATTCTGAGTAAACTCTAGAGACTGTTGTGTGTGAAAATACCAGGAGATCAGCAGTTATTGAAATACTCAAACCAGCCCGAACCAAAATCATGCCACTGTTGAAATCACTGAGATCACATTTTTTCTCCATTTTGATGGTTGATGTGAACATAAACTGAAGCTCCTGACCCGTATATGCATGATTTCATGCATTGCACTGCTGCCACACGATTGGCTGATTAGATAACTGCTTGAATAAATGTACCGGTGTTCTTCTTATCCTATCTTCCTCATTAATACTCAAGGGAACATGCCCCTTAATTATTGATTGATCTATCCATAACCACTGGCAGTTACCATTCATAATATTGCATACTTTGCTTATTCATTGTACCTATATTTATTTCTATTTTGTAAATGCCTTGAGAGTTAAACGTACATACAAGAGTTAAAGGAATATTCCGGGTTCAGTGCAAGTTAAGCTCAATCAACAGCATTTGTAGCATAATTTTGATTACCACAAATATTTATTTCAATTCGTCCCTCCTTTTCCTTTAAAAAATAAAAAGAATCTGGGTTGCAGTGAGGTACTTACAATGGAAGTGAATGGGGCCAATCTGTTAAGGTTAAAATGCTCACCGTTTCAAAAGTATAGCCACAAGACATAAACAAAAGGTGTGTAAACACGATTTTAGTGTGATAATATCACCTACTGACCAATTCTGTTTTAAGTTATCTAATTGTACAACTTTATAACCTTGACGATGTATCAACATGCCACCATAAACCCTAAAACGACTTTAAAAACGATGACTTAAACAACTTTACAGCTCAAATAATACTTGAATTTTAACAGATTTCATGTAAGTGCTTTTATTCAATTATAAGCTTCACATTTCTGCCTTTAAACCCTCCAAAACTTGGCCCCATTTACTTCCATTGTAAGTGCCTCACTGTAACCTCGATTTTTGCTTTTTTTTTTTTTTTTTAGAGAAAACGAGGGACCAGTCAAAATAAATATTTTTGGTAATCAATTATTATTATGCCTCAAATGCTGTCGTTTGATCTGAACTTGTATTGAACCCGCAATTCCTTAACATTTTTTACTTGTATAACCAATGGCAATAAAGTACTCTACTCTTCCATATGCCTCTAGTATATGCCTCCATTCCCCGTAGCAGATGCCGTGACGGTCGCCATGATGATGTCGGGATTTGCCCGCAGCAGCAGCAGCGAGTAGTGAGAGAGACACACGGCGACCGGGAGCAGAGCAGCAGAAGAAGGCAGAGTCCTTCACCGACATGACCGAGCACACGCATTTTCTCCTCCTCGCCACGTACCTTCTCTTGACAAGTGCATATCACTTCGTTTTCGAAACCAACGTGTACCATCAGTCGCCGTGTTGAGGACAGCACGGTTCATATATGAAAGGAGGAGAAATTTAAAGGCAAAAACAGCTTGTTAAGGCTTTCGCAGTCCTGCCAGAGGAGGGGCAAATGGAGCTTTGTAGCAATGCAGATCCCGTGCTGCTGATGCGCTTTTGTTACTGCATAATGGATAACCACATATATCACTATATTTCAGGGGAATGCTTTAAACTTCTTTGGTGACTTCTTTTGTGGACAAAGTGTTCCTTAAAAGAGAAGCTGAAATCTGGAGAAGGGAGAGAAATACATAAGGTCAGATAGTACGTCAAATCCACCAGCCAGGGCAGGGTCGATGGCTGGAAGTTCTCTTTAATGCACCTAAGGACTGCAAATTCGTTATGTTGTGGAGTGATATGTTGTGGAGTGATATGATGGTCGCCCTGGTGCGAGGAGGACCATGATTGATGCGCTGAAGCTTGACAATCGTTTGTGCTTGCCTTGAGCCTTTGAGTTTGTCTTTAAAAAAAAAAAAAAAAAAAAAAGGAGATACCTCTGAAGCCCAGTTGCCCATTTGCTACTGTGGAAGCACATATTGACCATACTGTGAGACTTCGACACCATTTGAAACCATGTCTGGAGAGGTGCGTTTGAAGAAACTGGAGAAACTGATTTTAGATGGCCCGTCTCAGTCCAACGGCCAGTGCTTCAGTGTGGAGACCCTGTTGGATATTCTTGTCTGCCTTTATGATGAGTGCAATAATTCCCCTCTGAGAAGAGAGAAGAATATTTTGGAGTTCCTCGACTGGGGTAAGAGCTATTTCATGGTTTGCACGCCACATGTTGTGTGTAAACTGCACCTGTATTATTTTGACGTCCAGTTGTCACAGTGAATCTCACAATTGGCATTTTAGAGGCAAGTAAACTGTTGTTTTATTACCTCACATTGGCCAGTTGCTTAAAAGACAAAGTTCCTGTAAGGAAAACCGATTTAGTTGTTTTCGAGGGGGGAACAGAAGTGTAGATGACATCATCGCTGGACTGGTTTGTGCACGAATGTGGAATGTTAGGCTCACCTTAATGAGTCTTCCTGCTCACTGCTGAAACAAGGTGGATACAGTGTGGCCTGCAAAGTGTGCTTTCATTTTGACATGAGCTACATTTAAACTAACTAATCATGAGCACTTAGATGTTGCTGTTGGTGGTATCTTAGGCCCCTGTTGCTCTAAATATCTAAATAAACAACAATAGTTAATGCAGTCTGAACTAACATGAACCAACAATGAAAAATAGTATTTTGATAAATTAACATCAATCAAAATGGTTAAATGGGTAGTGGCCAATAAGGTTTTCTTAAAACGTACATCAAGTTTGTCAAAATGTAATCTTTCAAAATAAAAAAAGACTTAATGACTTTAAAAATGTCATGTGGTTTAACCATCAATTTAAAGGTATTAAAATACTTTCCTTGCATCTTGAATACTACACTTAAGTGCACACAATGTAATCATTAATTTCAAAAAACATATTTTTTTCAAATATGATAAACTCATTTTTGAGTCAAGAATATTAAGACGTTTTCTCCATACGACCTGAACAAAATGTGTCTTTTCATAAACATTTCAAACATTTGAGTCTTGAGGGTCTAAAGGGGTACTCTTTTTTTTTTTTTTTTTTTTTAACATTTATTTTTTATTTATTTTTTATTTTTTGGCCACATGACAAGAAAATGGCAACCTACATGTTGGTTACACCAAATGACTTGATTTGGTAGACAAGAGTTTTTCCAAATATTACTAATATTTTAAAACAAAATTGTTTCACTGCTTATTAAAAAATAATAATAATAATAATGATGATTTCTCTGTGCGGATACAAAATAGAAAAGGTGTATTCAAGTAATGGTTTTGTGTGAATTGCATTTTTTATGTATTTTAGAATAACTTAATAGAACCAGACAAAACAATTAGCATCACGTTAGTTGACCCAAATGCTGATATATTTGTATTATTTAAATATTGCTCTTACTTGGTTTAACAGTACGTTAATAGACGAATTTCCTTCTGCATTATTGCCTTGTTCATGTTTACATGCTGTACATTAATTTTCAGGCCATAGTTAAGGCAAATACGCAAACTTTACAGGGGCAGAGTTCACCTTGCATCTGCAAATGATCTAATTTATGAACAATCTCTAGCCTTTCTTCTCTGAAAAAAAGTTTGACTTAACTCGCTTATATATTGTGTAACTTTCTGAGAAATTAACGCAATGCAAAAAACAACATGGGTTTATTTTGCTAACTGGTTTCAGTGAACATCAAATGAACATGCAGAGATACTATTTTAGATTTTGCTGTCTTGTTTAAGATTTCTAGACTCGTTCTGGTCCTCTGATTTCAACGGAAATGCAATATCAACATGCCTTCAAGCAACTTAGCTAGGCCTGTGTGTGTGCAGGTAGCAGTGCCGGTAAGAGCCAAAAATAGCAGTGGGCCTAGTTACAGACAGGTGCATTACACTGTGATGCAGGCAGGGTGATATTAGAGCTTTGTTGATCAGATAAGGACGTTTCTGAGATGGAGCTGTTGGGTGTCATTGTGCATGTTTATGCGAAAGAGTGTGTGAGTGCCCTTTTCCTGTGGGGAGTCTCAGAAGGGCAGCGTCAGGAAACTCAGCTGAGCTGCTGGACATTATGTCATACAGGGAAATGGCTGTGCATTGTGTTTGTCCCCGCAGAGGGACTTGACTATTTAAAGAACGACTGTATAGGTCACACACTCACTCATTCATTTCAATGTACGCCGCTGTGACAGTCATATGCACGAAGGCCAAAGTCACAGAGAAGTTTATTGTCACTAAGGTCAAATTTTGCTTTACAAGGGACTGCATGGCTTACTTCTTTGTGACACACTAACACATTTCTATAGCATTCATATTTCAAAAGTTGCCTGTATAGGCTCAAACCCTGGCCTAACTTTGTAACAGAAAGGAAGGGAGGAATACATTTGGCTGGTTGCATTTGCTGAGTGCAGTTCATTAACACAATTTTTGAGGACACTTCGGTCGCTGATGGTTTGGGGAAGGACTGTGATGAGGATTCCACATTTAGCATTGACTGATTGTAATTGACGCCTTGAGGCCATCACAGTGTACCATAACATAATGAGAATCACATGTATGTTGGGACGAGAACACGAAGCTGCAGTTATATGTGAAACCCAATGGAATGTGGCCATCCTCCAGAGAAATGTATGCACAACCTTGAGACACACAATGAATGATTCATTCACATTTCCTTTGCCAACCAAGTCTAGACCTGTGACCCAGAGCTATGTTGTTTTGTTCTGATTGTTTTTTTCAATTGTGAAAGGGTGAATTCATGCAGGCTCTCTGAGCTTTTCACTGAAATAGATCTGTAGCCCATTGGAAAAAATGCTTACATCAGCTTTTTATTTTTTTTCCCCCTTGATTGAGTCCATAGAAGATTAGGGACTGACTTGACAGGGTTTCCTACATGATACATTCATTAAACCATGCAGTGTGTTTAACAGGTTTTCCCTCACCATGAGGTATTCCAAAGCCTACTACAATTTTGACTGTTTTGTGCCTACAAATATTACAAAAATTGTTAAAGTGGAATCTTTTGACCAGTGCAAATTATGTACATGCCTTTTTACTTATAAAGATGTACTATGGTATTACCATGTTTTTTGGACATGTACAAGGACATGGCATTCTTTGACGTACTTTGGAGTACTATGTAAATTACAGCCTGACCGATATTGATTTTAGAGAGGGAAAATTCACAGATTACCGATATGGTGGCCGATATATTTAATTTTGAGCTGGAATGAAAACTGACCTTTTCTATGTGGATTTTTCAACGATTTTGCACCGATATGACTATGCAAAGGTACTCAGAAGGCTGCTTTCTTAAACAAATATTTTTATCAAAGAATATTTGACATTATTATTATACATCGTCAACAAATTCTAGAAATGAATACTGAGAAAATAAAGAATAAATAAAAATAAAACAAATAGCTAAATAAACATCATTACTGTTTAGTATCAGTCTAATGCTGACCATTAAAATAAAGAATAAAAAAAGAAATAGCTAAATAAACATCAGTATTACTGTTTTGTATCAGTCAAATGCCGACTATATTAATACTGCCGAGACAAGAGATAAACAGCAGCAGCGGTATTACACCGTATTCTGATATACAAGTTCAGGGGAAACTTTCAACGGTGGAAAACCAGACTTCTAAATATTATATTTTATAAATGACATGATTGGAATTGTTCAGTTGAAGGGGGTACCAAACTGTGAATCCTGAACAAAACAGTCTGGTGAATACATGTTTACTCATTAGCTTCCACTCAGCTGACAACAATGAATGTAGCTACGTGATTAGCTAGTTAGCTATAAGCTCGTTGTCATGGAGAGTAAAAGACAGACATTGTTTTTTTTACTTTCCAGCATTGTGTCTCACCAACTAGGTAATAACATAGCGTGAAATCAACACTCAACAGACACAATCCACCACTGCACCGTTGTCTGCTGAGCTGCAGAAAGATGCTCTGATGTTTATCTTTCAGTCTGATACATTACTGACTGCACTGACAAACTATAGCTGGCAAACAGCAAACAGATGTGATAAACATGAGTGACATGGTTGTCAGGGACAGGGTTAACGTTATATTAGTTATATTGAAAAGGGAAAATGATGGGGTCATTGTTTAAGTTTCCAGTATGTATTTCACAAACTAGTTAACTTACCGACACACAGCTCAACTCTGCCCTGTCTGCAGAGCCACCGTCAGCTCAGCTCTGTAAACAATGGAGTCGGAGTGCTCTCTGCTGGACAAACTATGTAATGACACCAATTCTAAAGCATTGTTTTCTGCATTATATGTTCTGAAAAGTTTTCATATCGGCGCATATCTGTAAAATATACACTGATGCCGATATATCGGTGAAAGGCTAATATCGGCCGATAATATTGGCCAACCGATATATCAGTCGGGCACTAATGTAAATCCCATGGTAAATTATAGGGCTGGGTATTGATACAGATTTCCCATTTCGATTAGATTCTGATTTACAGGCTCTTGATTGGATTCCGATTCAATATTGATTTATATGGGTATATTTCAATTATAATGTCCCTTTTGCCTACATATGAAAGAAAATATCTCCCAGCTAACACTGTTAATGGTGTTTAGACAGTGGTGTTAGACGCTGTACTGCCATCTATCGAAGTGGATCAGCATGATCATCTCTGCTGCTCCGCCAGCTTTGGAATATCATTTGCATCTGGAAAGTGGAGTTTGAGGTCATTTCTAAAGTTATTTATTACTACTATAATATAAATGCTTTGCCTAAAAACAAACATCAGAATTCAAGCAAACAGACTTCTACAGTTAAGGACAGATTATTATTGTCCTTCATATCAATAATATTTGGAGACTGTCTAAGTTTCTCGTTATTTCTGAAGACTTACCTATATTAGAGAACTGCTTCACGTGAAATAAACCTCAATTATCTAGCGATACAGAATGTTATGGTAAAGGAAAGATTAGAATTGTTTTTGATGATCAAATTTAGCTTGTCCTTGAATACTGTATTTGAAGAACTCATTTTGTTTCCAAGCAAACCAATGTCATGGTTTACCCAAAATCCACGACAGTCGCTGTGCAAAGCTACTAAACAAATGAAGACGTATGCCATTTCATAGAGGTGGAGGTAGATGGACCCCACTTACTATAGCTGTGATAACGTAGAAAATAAAATTACATGTTGCTTTCCGATTGCGTTTGTAAACACTGCTAAAAACTGTCCATTACTGACATACGTTGATTGCACATGTAATTATAAAAAGTTCGAGGGAAACTTGTATGAGTTTTCTGTAAATTCCACTGATACTATTTTAGAGACTGGTCTAAACAATTACCTGTCCAACAAAAGAGAAGCAACATCGGCATCACTACTCATGTTTTTCTCCGTCATCAAATCTTTCCACATTGTGTGTGCCGTACCGATGTTTACTCTGGTTTTTTGGCTTTGCCGGTCTTTCTGACTTGTTGCTTCGGACTATTTTCACTTCTTCGGCAGTACAGCTACTGAATCTCTTGTTGTCTCTGCTTCTAAAGCACGATTATAATTGTGTTCCATTGTATTCTTTTTGCTCTTCGTTTCACCAAACAACACTGCATAGCCAAGTGTATCTACATATACATCAGCCAATGAGAGTGAAGATTTTCTTCTTCGACGTTTAGTAAAAAACAGTGGACCATGTCATTTTAACATGACGAAACACATTTCAGGGGTGACCCACACCATGAATAATAAAAACACTTTTTATAGAAATCTATTATGAGTACAGTCTACACCATTTAGATCTCTCTTCACAAAAACACAATTCATTTGTGTAAAACTTTTTAAATTAACCCCAAATTACTGAACGCACCTTTAACGAGACAGGACTCGAATGGCTTACTTATCTGTGCCATGCATGATTATAATGTTTATTTTTTGTTGTTTTTGATCAACAACTGACTTTATAAAACAGAAAGGGTATTAAAAGAGACATTATTCAATGACAAATGGGTCGCATGGATCTCGTCTTAGGATACGCATTACACGGAACAACTTTTACTCTCAACACTTAGTAAAAAGATCACGCTGCTGAATACTCAACCACTACACTACACAATTACTGGCGATTGAAAACATTTACCAGCCTGTGATTTCCTCTCATTGTAGTAAAGGATTGCGCATAGGCTAAAAAAAAATCAATTTTGGGATTTAATAATCGATATCGAGATTGTTCAAATGAAGATCGCAATGCATCGGAAAATCAATATTTTTTCACACCCCTATTAAATGAATATGATAATCATTACCACAGTATATCAAGGTACTATGGTACTGCATCTGATACCATCACTGTACCATGGTACTACCACAATACATTTTGTAAGGGTTATGACATGGAAAGCCATGGAATACTATTTCCTTATAATTTCATTATTTTGGGGGATTGGTACTTAAAGGTGAAGTGTGCAATTTCTGCGGCACTTCCGTCACTAAACAATGTTGCAAAAGTTTTCAAATCGCCTTACATTGATGGGTGAACCAGATGGTCCTGCCTTAAACTGACGCTATTGGTTGAGGTAAAGTGTCTATTCCATCAGCCCTTGTGCATGTATATTTATTCATTTTATTACATTTTAAGATCAGATGGTTGTTTCTTTGCACATAAATGCAAAATGTTATTAAATCTTGATTTAGTGCAGCGGGGAGTAGGCGGTGCTTTGCTGTTTTTTGAATGCATTCTAATAGATGAGCGTTTACTACTACAAACCCAATGTGTTTTCAATCACTTTCAACTATGTTTGAATGTGGTTGAAGTGGACAAATTTCAAAATTGTTTTGGACCCTGTTTACACCCATTTTTAGCTTCGTCCAGTTTCAAAGGGATAGCTCAAATGCATCTTAATACTAGGTGTAAACAGAGCCACAGTGTTTACAATTTTTGGGGAATCAACCTATGAATGCCTTAGAGGTGTCTTTTGTATATTAAGCTGGGATTGTTGAAAAAACACTTCATCCTTAAATTGAAAAATGAGGTTATAGTACATAAATGTGTGACAGTATTTCACACTCTGTCTTATACACTCCAATACAATACATGCTCCAAACTGAGGTGCAAGAGCAATGCCAAACCCCAAAAATAACGCCTTGCAATGCAGAGATCTGGATAAATTGTTCCTTCATGTCACATGATGTTTCTCCTGCAGAGGGCTTGGCTCGGATCTCTCAGCTGTAATTGTATAGTTTAAAGCCAACAAATTCACTTCTTCTCCCTCATCTGTTTTTTTTTCCACCCCTGTCTCATTCCTCTTCTCCCTCCTTCCACCACATCCTTCAGCACAGTCACACTCGCTCTCAGACAGGAACATCTTATTTAGTACTAACATTATACACACAGATTCCGCCCATGCCTGGAGCTGTATTATCCACACAGATCTGGGAGAGTGAATGTTATTGTAGTTGTATATTTACTCTAATGCATTCTGGACACGTTAAGGGTGTGTTCCGGTAATAGAGATATGTTATTCAAGATAACATGCATCAGTAGCCACAGATAGTCAAAGCTGCAGTGCACTGGTGCTTTGAGACCCACCGAGCATGTTGTAATTGAAGAATTGCTGCACTCTGCTCAGGTTAAGCAGGACAGATCTGTATGGAAGTGCTGATTCAGAGCTCTAGATGTGCAGTGTGAAAAGGTTCGCATGGCAGCTGTTTGATGCCCACGCTCTGTCCTCTTTTTCTCTGGGTCTGGTTGTGTCAGAAAGCTGAAAAATGCTGTCATATTAGGCCATATTAATTAACATTTATGCATATGACAGATGCTATTGTTGAAAGCAACTTGCAGTGTGTTCAAGGTAGAAGTAGGCCGATATATCAGTTGCTTTATGGAACATTCGGTTATTGGCAAAAATCTATGCCGATAGTTGCAGATGGCTTTTTTTTTATTACTCTATTGCCAGCGCTGGAGGATTCTGCAATTAGGATGACTTGGTTCTACAGTACAGCGGCCTATAAAGGCTAAATAAAAACAATCACTGACACCTCGTGGGGATTTGCTAAATCTAAATCTTTAATCATTGACAGTATTCATCCATATGCATTGAACTGAGGATTAAAATGTTTTATTTTATTTTGATTAGATATTGAAGTGTTCTAAATGCAATGCTCTATATTTATACAGTATCTTAACTATAGAGCATTGTAACAGAGCCAAGTCTCTGTCATTTCAAAATAAGAGTCCCCAGTGTGTTTCAGTCTTGTTCACAGTTTAAAGTCCTGCATTATGAACCAAATCTTAATTTTTCCCCTGAATTTTAATAGCATTTTGGTTGAACAATTAACTGCATCTGGGATTTTATTCATTTTGAACTATTGTAACATCTATGTCTTTGCCCGTCATACTAAGATTTTTTTTTTAACATTCAATAAACCGATTTTAAAAACTATCGGCCGATTAATCGGTTATAGGCTTTTCCACCACCTTAGTTATGGGTTTTGGCAAAGTCCACTATTGGTCGACCTCTAGTTCAAGGTATACATTTTATCAATATGCCTGTGCACTGGAAATTGGACCATTGTTAGGAGCTAGGGATGCACCGCTTTTTAACCATATCATTTATCAGTCCGACGAGCCCGATCCACATCTGATACTGTGTGGTCATTAACATCAAGCCCCAAAAATGGCATAAAAGATCCATAAAAGCACCATTAAAGTAGTCCATATGACTCATACTTTTTATTTAATGTCTCTTAAAGACATATGATAGCTTTTGTGAATCTCAAAAGGCTGTGTTTAATAAATATATAGTCTGCATGAGCAGCGCACTTCAATAAAAGAGCGGTGCTCCGTTGTGTCACACGCACGCATAGCATGCGCAGGCTGATGATGCACTGCTGTTTGCAGCTCTCAGAGCATCACACAATATGTGAGCACTCCACATGGACAACATCTCAGGCCTGTATTCACAAATTTTTTTATCTTACCACTAGGAGTTCTCCAGAGAGTTCCTAGCTAAGAGTTTTTGCTTAAAAGTTATTCACAAAACTGCTAAGAGCAAGTTTTACTAAGGAAATCTTAATGTAAAATTAAGGTGGAGTTGACCTCATTGCTATGGATAATGTCACATTTTATTAGCGTGCTGTTTTAAATCGCCCAATGTGACTAGACAGGGAAATGCTATTTGTCAGCAAATTCCTCATAGACAGATAGCAGGATATACAGGCCTTTATAACAAATATAATATAGATAGATAGATAGATAGATTTTTTTTGATGATGAATATTTGTACATCCGGTGTTGGCGCAATGAAACAAGCTTGCATCCCGTCTACTGTATCAACTACACTGTGTAGCCCCGTGATGGCCGTGAATGCTGCCTTTTTTCCTCTGCATCGAGCGCCATTCACTGAAAAACATAAACTATGAATTGTCAGACGATGTGCGGTCTAGAGAGGGCATTTATAGTTTAATAGATGATTCTGCCTACAGAAATTCCCAATTCATCCACACCATACAGTTGAATTTTTCCTGTGGCCAGAGAGCGAGCATGTTGTCAAAACCTTTATCTCCGGTGGAATTGGGTTGTTTTGATTCGTAGAAGAGGTAACTGCATCTCTAACTAACTATGCAATAATTAAAAAACCCTCAAGATTCAGACGATACCATTTTAAAGTTAAATGTCAATATTATAATGTTTAAAATATTATAATGTTATATTTTTAAAATAAACCGACACAATTGCGATTCAGGTGATACCTTTTAAAAGGTTCATGTCATAATAATATTCTAATACATTGTTTTTAATGTGGATTGACGACAGTAGTCATGCTTTGGATCATTTGTGAGTCACTCTTAGGGGTTTAGAAGTCCTTAGGAGAACTTCTAAGCTGTCGTGGGTTTAGGAGCTACTTTAGCGTTAAAATGCTTCATGAATTACTCTTAGATTAAAATTTTACGAGTCCTAAAATTAGGAGTGAAACACCCCTAATTTTTAAGAGTTGCTCCTAAATTTCTGCATTAGCCTTAGCCTTTTAGCCTTAAGACTTTTTGTGAATACGGGCCCAGGCATCTAGCGTGTGGTTTGATGGAAGCTTTACTTTCTTCTTCTGACGGATGAACAGTTCGCTACATGGCCCAGTGTGGACGTTAAAGTGCAAATGCTGTGATTTAATTATATAAATATGCTGCACATTGTGCTCTGTTTTATTTTTTAATTTTTTATCTCATACAACGCAAATGATTCTCAGTGTCAGTGGAGTTCCCAGTGTATGAGCTGTCTGCTTTACACATTCCTTTAAAGTTCATGCAGCTCGAATGCAGATTTAGATTGCAGCACTTCATGGTTTAATAATCACACTAGGACATATCACATTTTAATTTTATTAATTGTGCATTTACTGTAAAAGGAGTAACTGAGCACAAGCTCAAATAAGCGTACGAGCATTTAAAAGCAGCCGTGTGTCAGTCTGACCAGGAAACCAGGGCGGTCACACTAGGCATTGAGCATGCAAATTTTTTTCATACAACAAACAGACCAGGATATGATGTCACGCAGGAGGACTTCTGGTGTAAGTAAATAATAGATCACAAAAACCAATAATATTATATTAAATTTTTTTTAAATATATTGTCTGCTCACTTTCTTGCAACAATAAATCTCGCAGCTTTGAAATAAGTATAATTTGAATTGAGTCAAGAGGTCAGCATGTGACGTTTCAGTCTCCTATTGGTCGCATGTCCTCTTGTCGTACGAATTCATGGTTCTGATTTCACCAAGCTTTAATTTTGGTACGCAGCCTAGTACTAAATTTCTTCGCATGAGCTTGCGTTTCCGCTCTGCTGCATTCGGATGTGTTTGAATGGGAGTGAATGGAGTGTGAAGTTTATTGTGACCGCCCCTTTAAGTTGGTGCTCGGTACTGCACAAACACTGGTATCGTGACTTTTTATTTTAGTACTAACTTGGTACCGAAGTATCGGTACTTCTGACAACACTAACCCAAATCCACTGTTAGTCGCTTTTGGAGAAACACATACATTTAACTGGTGCCTTGAAAGCCTGTCTGACACCAGTTTCCTTAGAGGTATATTCATACAAAAATGCTGTCTGTGTTGTCATTGACTGACTGGGAAGCAAGGAAGCTGCCTTAGGTTTCAGACGCAGCCTCTGTCTCCCTCTAAGTGCATCCTAGGTCTTGATTTGTGAGCATCTAAATCAGTCTGACAGTGCAGATCGGCCGGTGGTGTTCTGTGTTCTCTGACACTGCTGACTGGCTGTAATGCACACAGTTATCGCTTGGCGTTACCCTGTGCTGCATCCTGATTTATATGCCTGAATACTTTGTGTGTGTGTGTGTGTGTGTGTGTGTGTGTGTGTGTGTGTGTGTGTATGTATTTTCAGTGTATGCAGTGGTTGTATACTCTTGAGCTTTGATGCATTGGAACCACAGAGGACCATCATATCAGAATGCTACAGCATTCACTGCTAAGCTGTGATACGCAATGTGACCCAGATATTTTACCCCAACACTCAATAAAGACTAAAAATGTGATGTAAAATGTGAAAACGTGACAACATATATATACAGTTTAAGTCAGAAGTTTGCATACACTTAGGTTGAAATCATTAAAACTCTTTATATCAAAAAATGTATATAAAAAAATAAATAAATCAGATGCATTTGTGTCATAATATTGATTACCACAAAAAAGTGTTTACAGTAAGACACTTACAATGGAAGTTAAGTATTTAGATATACACTGTTTCAAAAGTATAGCCACAAGACGTAAACATTATATGTGTTAACATTATTGTAGTGTGAAGTTGAATAATTTGATAATGAAGTTGTAATATTGAATGTAACTTTACACAGGTAAGGTTATTTACTTCCATTAAAAGTGCTTTACTGTAACCTTTATTTTTGCTTTTTTTTTTTTTTTTTTTAAGTAAACGAGGGACAAATCGAAATTAAATGTTGAAGTCAACATTATTCCACAAATGCTGTCGATTGAGCTTAACTTGTTTTGAACATTCCTTTTAAGATGTTTTTTTTTTTTCATCAGAGGTTTCAGGGTTTGAGTGTTAGCAGTAGTAGCATCAGAGCTAAAGCATTGTGTGGTGTCACTTGTGTAATATTTTGCTCTCAAACAAAGTCCAAACCATGCATAGTTCTTTTCCCTCCTGAAATGTTTACATTGTTGCTGTAGACACAGAAAAGTGATTTGAGGGTTCAGTGGTTTTGGTCTGGTTTCTCTTTCAGTAGGCGTGTATGTGTATGTGTTTTACATCATAGCTTCCAGTCCTTGAGGGTCACGGGAAGCTCTCGCTGGCCATGCAGCATAATGAAGCTGCCTCAAGTGACACAAAATGAGGAAATCCTGTGGTTGTACTGATTTTTGTCTTGTGGTTATCTTGGCTGACCCTGTAAAAAGCCCAAAGCTAGCCATCCTTAGCCATTTTTGCTTGCTGTTGTCCTTGTGTTAGCCTCACACATCACATCCACATGTTAGGCCACGTTTCTGCCGACAGTCAAATCGCCCTCGTGAGATTGCAAATTACAAAAATACCCTCACACTTCAGTAACTATCATGCATGACCTACATTAGATGAAGATATTGTATCAGCTCCAAATTGTAACTGTCCAAGTATTTATAGGATAATTATGCCTGCATGCTAAAGTGCTGTACTCCTGAGATGAATAGTTAAGCTGAATTGCTGTAATAGCTGCTCAGCTGTAAAAGAGTATGCTTCACAATTTAGTTCTGTTTGTAATGTGCAAAATAAGGACATTTATATAAATTGAAATCAGTGTCATACAGTTGATAAGCATCATGGAGTGATTTACACCCTCTTGAGTCCATAATAAAACCACTTACATCAGTTTCTTTTACAAAACTGACCTTTTAAGATTCAGCATCTCTATCTTAAAAATGAAATAGTCTTAGCAGAAAGTAGACCTCTCAGATGATAGCCAAGTTACAAAACCTTGTGACCTGCCTACCTAGACAGCATAGTAAGCACATCAGATCTGCACGCTTCAGACACGAGGATGTTCCTTTTGTTATTAACATTTTTTTATTGATTCCATCTACAAAACAGATAAACACAACATGAAATACGGAATCAGTTATATCAATTAAACCCCTCCCCCCGAACATCTCTCCCGCCCACCCAACACAAACACACACTACAGTGATCACTTACAATTATAACATAAAAATAAAATAAACAAACTAAAAAATATGCTTAAAAAAAACAAGAGTGCACATACACATCAAACTAAAAATTAAAAATCCCTCTCCACTGCCCCTCCCCGAGAACCCTCCAAAAAACTAAATATCCACCCCACTTCCTATTAAACAAATCCCATTTTCCCAACCTTCTATAAATCGCCTCCTCAAATGCTGCCACCCCACCCATCTCCCCACACCACTCCCGAAACGTAGGTGCCCCAGCCATCTTCCACCCCTAAGAATGATTCGCCTGGCAACCATAACTCCGGCCAGGACCCAACCTTTCATGTGGCTATCCCCAAAATTAATGACCGCCCCATCACCCAAAATGCAGAGTCTGGGCAAAATTGAAAATTGTATGTCCAAAACGTCACACATAAATCTCTGAATCTTCAACCAAAATTCTTGTATCTTAACACATCCCCAAAACACTTGGGTTGTGTCCCCGTCTTCTGTTGGCATCGCCATTAGGTGGGTGTGTCTTTAAGATCAGGTCTATACAATCTAGAGGGTGTCCAGTATAATCGATGCAAAATCTTAAATTGCATCAGATGCACCCTTGAATCTCTAGATGTAGACTTGACGTTTTTTAGAATCCTAGCCCACACTCCCTCCTCCAATACCAAGCTTAAATCTCTCTCCCATAATCTCTTGAGAGAAGTTGAAGCTCTGTCCCCCAGACACTGAATTAGCAGGGAGTAATATACTGATGCCTCATGACCTTTTACAAAAGCAGTAATCACCACTTCTAGAGTATCAGCCCCTTTAGGGGGGTGTAGTCTACTCCCAAAAATAGTACAGAGCAGGTGGCGCAGCTGTAAGTACCTAAAGAACTGAGTTCTGGGAATCCTGAAATGTTGGACCAAATTTTCAAACGATCTCAACACTCCACTCTCATATAGGACACCGAGCATATTAACCTCCCTCACAATCCACTCTGACCAGCAGAAAGGGGACTTATCAATACGTAATTTTGGGTTCAGCCATATGCTCGAGGCAACATTTAAATATATGTCTGAATTAAACACTCTGGACACTTTTGTCCATACCACGCAAATGCGAGATAACGAGGTGCAACTTAAATTCTCTGGTTAGTTTAATAGAAAGGCTTTGCAATGGCAAAATAGGGGCAAGAACTTCTTGTTCAGTACCAAACCAGGGAGGGGCTCTCTCAGGTGGAAGCGACCAATGAGCCAAATGTCTGAGACCGAATGCATAATAATAAAACAAAATCTTGGGTAGGCCTATCCCACCTTTGTCAATCGGCCTATGTAACTTATTGAAATGTAATCTGGGACGCTTACCATTCCAAATGAAGGACTTCACTATGTTATCAAATTGCTTGAAATAAGAGAAGGGGACATCTACAGGGAGAGATTGTAGCAGGTAGTTGAATTTTGGAATACAATTCATTTTAATATCATTAACCTTCCCAATCATAGATAAATGTAATGAAGCCCACCTGCCCACATCGCTCAAACCTTTTTAAAGTCAAAATTAACTAACTAAATCATACAAATTTGCTGGAAATAAAATGCCCAAATATTTAATGCCCTGTTTGGGCCACTGGAAAGCGCCTGGCTGAAAAGCCGTTACTGGGCAGTACGCTGTCATAGCCAAAGCTTTGGATTTAGACCAATTGACTCTGTATCCTGAGAATTTAGAAAAGGAATGAATAATCCTGTGGAGGCAAGGCATAGCTCTAGTGGGGTCGGAGACGAATAATAAAATATCTGCGTAAAGCAAAAGCTTATGTGCCATACCTCCTGCCCTCACCCCTGGAAAATCATCCTCCTTTCTTAACGCGGCTGCTAATGGTTCCAAGGCAAGACAGAACAATAATGGGGAAAGAGGGCAACCTTGCCGGGTGCCCCTGTCCAGAGTAAAATAATCAGAAATTAAATCATTTGTTTGTACCACTGCTACAGGGTGTCTATAAGGTGTCAAGTGAGAATAAATAAACCTCACCTGATCTATATGTATAAGAGATGTCATAACTTAATCGGTTAGTCAAAAGTTTTGACAAAATTTTAACGTCTAGCTGGATCAGGGAATTTGAACGGTAACTCTTACACTCGCTTGGATCTTTGTCCTTTTTAAGAATCAGACTGATCCGGGCTTGTCTAATGGTTGGCGGAAGCTTCCCATTCTTTAATGATTTCGTATAAACTTCTAACAAAAGTGGAGCCAGTTCTGTAGCATAAGATCTAAAAAACTCAGCAGCAAAGCCGTCTGGCCCCGGAGCCTTGCCTGTAGGCAGAGCCTTAATTACCTCATCAAGCTCCTCCAAGGTTATCTCAGAATCAAGAGATTTTTTTTGCTCTGTCGTCAGTTTAGGGAGTTCTAAAGGTTCCACAAAGTTTCATATATCTTCATCGGTGGATGAAGATGAGGAACTATAAAGATCAAGATAGAAATCTTTAAAAGCATTATTACAATCAACGGCTGAGGTAAATATTTCACCACCAGCAGATTTCACTGAGGGAATGTAGAAAAAGTTTCTCTCAGCTTTATATATCTAGCTAAAAGTTTCCCTGCTTTGTACCCCAACTCAAAGAATGACTGTCTTGCCCTGAATAGCCAAAACTCCACCTTCCGCGACAAAATAGTATTATATCTGTATTTCAGTCGGGTCAATTCTCTGAGGCCATCAGATGACATTTGGCACTTCAGCTCTGCCTCTGTATTTTTAATATTCCCTTCCAACTCCACGAGTTCTCTTGCTTTGGATTTTTTGATGAATGAGGCATACTGTATGATCCAACCCCTAAGAACTGCCTTAAGTGCCTCCCAAGCCAGGCCCACAGAGGATACTAAGGACCAGTTGGTCTCCATATTGACATTGATTTCAGCCTTTAACATTTGTTGGAAATCAGGATTTTGCAAAAAGGATACATTAAAGCGCCAACTATATGATTTCTTTTTCTCCGTATGTGGCAAAACCTCTAAACTCACCAGGGTATGATCTGAGACTAAGATGTTTCCAATTGAGCAATCAATAACAGATGAAATGATGGACTTGGATATCAAGAAAAAATCTATTCTAGAATAAATCTTATGGACTGATGAAAAAAATGTATAGTCCCTCCCAGATGGGTTTAAAAGTCTCCAAATATCTGTAAGACCAAGATTTTTACACATCCTGTGAAGAGTCAGTGTTGCTTTAGGGGGCTTGCACACTTTTGCTTCACTATGATCAAGGACTGAGTCCATCAATAGATTAAAGTCTCCTCCCAATATTATGTCATGAGGGGTGCCAGCAGCTTGCAACATCCCTTCAAGATCAATAAAAAAGCCCTGATCATCAGCGTTAGGTGCGTAAATATTAGCCAAAATCAGACTTTGCCCCTGAATTTCTGCTAAAACAATAATGATTCTTCCTATTTTATCTTTAATCTGTTTGAGACATTTGAATTGTAGATGTATACTTATCAGTATAATGACTCCCCTGCTCTTACTTGAGCCAGCACTAAAGAAAAAATGTCCACCCCATATCTTGCCAAATTTTTCAGCTTCCTGCATGGAAAAATGTGTTTCTTGAAGAAACACTATATAAAATTTCTTACGCTTAAGAAAATAAATAACCTTCCTTCTGTTTATGGGGTGCCCCAACCCATTCACATTCCACGTGGAGAGAGATAATCCACTCGTATTAACATTTTGACATAAAAAATAGTTTGTGTGTCAAAAATAAAATTATAAAGACCACATTCCAACATTATTGCCACAGCCAGACCCCAAACTTCCCCCAGAACCAAACAAATAGAAAAAAGAAAAACGTGTGCATTTACTCCACGCACAACAGCGCCAACTGGTGTCCATCTCTCTAAACTAAAAAAGTCCATGTACGCCTGCGAGAGTCCCCACGACAACTTTGCTGTCAGATTGCTCAAGTCCGGTGCTTCTATACAAATTATACGAGACAGAATTACATAACAGGAAATAATACAGTGGTGTGAAAAATTGTTTGCCCCCTTCCTGATTTCTTATTTTTTTGCATGTTTGTCACACTTAAATGTTTCAGATCATCAAACAAGTTTAAATATTAGTCAAAGATAACACAAGTAAACACAAAATGCAGTTTTTAAATGAAGGTTGTTATTATTAAAGGAAAACAAAATCCAAACCTACATGGCCCTGTGTGAAAAAGTGATTGCCCCCTAAACCTAAGAACTGGTTGGGCCACCCTTAGCAGCAACAACTGCAATCAAGCGTTTGCGATAACTTGCAATGAGTCTTTTACAGCACTGTGGAGGAATTTTGGCCCACTCATCTTTGCAGAATTGTTGTAATTCAGCCACATTGGAGGGTTTTTCGAGCATGAACTGCCTTTTTAAGGTCATGCCACAGCATCTCAATAGGATTCAGGTCAGGACTTTGACTAGGCCACTCCAAAGTCTTCATTTTGTTTTTCTTCAGCCATTCAGATGTGGACTTGCTGGTGTGTTTTGGATCATTGTCCTGCTGCAGAACCCAAGTTCGCTTCAGCTTGAGGTCACGAACAGATGGCCGGACATTCTCCTTCAGGATTTTTTGGTAGACAGCAGAATTCATGGTTCCATTTATCACAGCAAGTCTTCCAGGTCCTGAAGCAGCAAAACAACCCCAGACCATCACACTACCACCACCATATTTTACTGTTGGTATGATGTTCTTTTTCTGAAATGCGGTGTTACTTTTACGCCAGATGTAATGGGACACACACCTTCCAAAAAGTTCAACTTTTGTCTCGTCAGTCCACAGAGTATTTTCCCAAAAGTCTTGGGGATCATCAAGATGTTTTCTGGCAAAAATGAGACGAGCCTTAATGTTCTTTTTGCTCAGCAGTGGTTTTCGTCTTGGAACTCTGCCATGCAGGCCATTTTTGCCCAGTCTCTTTCTTATGGTGGAGTCATGAACACTGACCTTAACTGAGGCAAGTGAGGCCTGCAGTTCTTTGGATGTTGTTGTGGGGTCTTTTGTGACCTCTTAGATGAGTCGTCGCTGCACTCTTGGGGTAATTTTGGTCGGCCAGCCACTCCTGGGAAGGTTCACCACTGTTCCATGTTTTCGCCATTTGTGGATAATGGCTCTCACTGTGGTTCTCTGGAGTCCCAAAGCTTTAGAAATGGCTTTATAACCTTTTCCAGACTGATAGATCTCAATTACTTTCTTTCTCATTTGTTCCTGAATTTCTTTGGATCTCAGCATGATGTCTAGCTTTTGAAGAACTTTTGGTCTACTTCACTTTGTCAGGCAGGTCCTATTTGGTCCTAAGTGATTTCTTGATTGAGAACAGGTGTGGCAGTAATCAGGCCTGGGTGTGGCTAGAGAAATTGAACTCAGGTGTGATAAACCATAGTTAAGTTATGTTTTAACAGGTGGGGCAAACACTTTTTCACACAGGGCCATGTAGGTTTGGATTTTGTTTTCCCTTATTAATAACAACCTTCATTTAAAAACTGCATTTTGTGTTAACTTGTGTTATCTTTGACTAATATTTAAATTTGTTTGATGATCTGAAACATTTAAGTGTGACAAACATGCAAAAAAATAAGAAATCAGAAAGGGGGCAAACACTTTTTCACACCACTGTATATAAATCAAACTCCAGCCAATAGACAGAATAAACAAAGAATGTGAAGATTCATTCACAAAACTGTATCGAAGGTGTGTTCCTCCACAAAACAAACGCTAGCCTCTAGCAGAACCAGCACTCAAAAATAAATAAATAAATAAATACAAAATTTCCATTCTGTTTCCTCGGGCAGTCAAACGAATGTTCAGTGAGCCTGCTGTTCATGAGTGAAGCAGATGACCTAATCCTCCCAATGTCCTACAAAAAATACTCCACAAAACAAACTCCAGCCAATAGGAGGATAAACACAAAGAACGAGCAGTTTCATCCACAACTGTCCAGAAGGAGTGTTACTCCACAAAACAAACTCCAGCCGCTAGGCGGAACCAGCACAAAAAGAAACAAAACAGGCGCCCAGTTTCCTCGGACGGTCAAGTGTATATTCAGTGAGACAAGCTACTTGGGGGCAACGTGAGAAACACACTATGACTTCCTCAGTCCATCGATTTTATGAAAAACATCGCTTGTTGTGGGCATGTAAATATTTTGCGGCCATCCTTAGTATCTATTCTCAATTTGGCCGGAAACATCAGTGCAAAAGCGATCCTCCGTCAATGCAAGAGTTTCTTGAAGGAGTGTTACTACACAAAACATACTCCAGAACCAACGGAACCAACACAAAAAGAAACAAAATGGCGTCCAGCTTCCTCAGACAGTCAAATGTATGTACAGTGTGACAGCTCACTCGGGGGCCACATGAGAAACACCAAATGGCTAACTCACCCCATTGACTCTATGAAAGACAATGCTTGCTGCAGGCATGTAAATACTTTGCGGCCATCCTTAGTATCTATTCTCAGTTTGGCCGGTAACATCAGAGCAAAAGTGATCTTCCGTTGATGTAAGAGTATCTTGCATTCCTTGAATCAATCACGTTTCTCTCTTGTCGAATTCGCAAAGTCTGGGAACAAGAAAATGCTGTGATTTCTTTTTTTTTTTTTTTTCTCTCCAAGAAAGTCTCCCTCAGTGGATATCTGAGCCGGGACTCTGTGAGCTCGTTCAATTTCCAGCTTGTGGCCTGTTATGTTGAGCAGACTCGGGAAGAGCTCGTCCAGGAATTTCACCATATCTCGGCCTTCCTCATGCTCAGGAATTCCAACAATTCGGATGTTGTTTCGCCGGCTATGATTCTCCAAATCCTCCAGTTTTTTTCAAAACGTGCTGCAATTCTATCTTGGATGCTAACGGATTAGCAGCTAATTCCCTGTCCGATAATTCCAGATAATCGATCTGTCTCTCGACGTCCCCGATTCTTGTAACCAACTCGAGAATTTAATTTCCATCGCCGTAATCGATCGATGTATTACAGCAAAATCCTCTAAGTCAGCAACAACTTTCGTCAGCATCACAGACATGCTCGCCAGTTGCCGCTGGATTTCTCCCACTGCACCGTCCAAACTGAGTCCCAGGTCTGCAGGCCTGTCAGAGGTTTCAGCTTGAGCATGTAAGTGTCTTTTAATATCTCCAGAGCCCAAGGATTTTGAATTCTTTGCCATGTTAACTTCAAAGAACAGATATGTAGCAGGGTGTATCGAATCTCACCAGTTTATGACATAAAAATAACCAAAAATTAGAAAAGTACGCAGAGCTTGCCGTTTACACGTCTGCTCCTCGCATGACGTCACGTGGAACACTCACGAGGCCGTTCCTAAAGGTAGCCAGAAAATTATGCTGCCTTCCAAGATCGCATGTATCCTTTGCAGAGAATACAGAATTGTGATGAGTTTCGTGAAACAATTATCCATGTTGGGGGACTAGGCAAGAGAAATGTTGATTATACTGTAAATATGCCTTCATTCAATACTGACAAGTATAGATAAAAATTAGTTCAGTTATTTAAATTTTACCCAATTTTGTATGTGCTGTGTATTGTTTATGTATTGTACTGTGTATTTAACAGAGTATGGCTTTGTTAGCATAGCAACATGCTAAAGCCAAATTATTGGAATCAGTTGCGAAGCGTTTCCTGTGCTATTTTAGTGATGTGCGGTGTTTGCTCCAAATTAGTCACTTATGAGGCTCCATTTCAGTTAGAATACTTGCTGCCTTAGGGGCTGTTCACACTGAACAGGTTTTTGCGTCCGTCTGCACTGTTTTTCAATTGTTTTTCTATCTAAACGTGCTAGACGGACATCTTTGACCGTTGTGCCACATTTCACTGTTTTTTTGATGCCTTGTCAAGTTAAAAAGTCTTGAGACACCTGAATTCTGTTCTGTTTGTTGTGCTGGGTCAATTTGTTTTTGTAGAACAAAAACTCCTTTGGTTTGAACGGCCCCTTAGATGGCAGCTGCCTATGTAGATAGATAGTAGCAGTAGCATGGTAGCTCACTAGGCTTTGGAACAGAGCTTGTGATTCTATCATTCAGCAATTATTACAAGGTATATAGACATGGCAAATGGCAAAAACATAAACCCAGTCTGGTAACAGAATCTAATGGTGTTTCTGCTGGGCTTTTCCTCTCACTAAATGGCATACTACATTCCAGGCCTGAACCAAAGGGGCTTTTGTGGGAGTGTTTGGCACTCAGGCAGTAGACTAGATTAAAGGCACTGTTGATGGCTGTCAAATGTCTAATATATCAAGGTCAGAGATGAGTCCTCTAATTATGAGTGCTGTCAATGTGTATCTGCCATGCTGCGGGGGTAAGGAGGAAGGGCATGGGTGCGAGGAGATGCTCCGTGGATGGGGGATATATATTCATTTATTTATTTTTGGAGAGAAGGGGATTTTCCCATATATACAGTGGGGTTCAAAAGTCCACATTGAAAATCTGGGATTCTAAATCTAATTTTATCCTGGAAAAAGAAAGTTTTAGAATTTTGAAAATTTTAAGATAAAGAAATGTTATGATGTAAAATGAATTCGAAATGTTTAAGATTCTGTACTTTTTTCTTGTTCACCAGTAAAATAAGCAAATTTGTGACAATGACCATGTTAACTCATTGACGATGTACAAAAGGTCAGATTTCCTTGCTTTAGATGAAGCTCACTAGCTGCATGCTCTTTGGGATATTTTCAAATCATGCTGGGATAACATGGATCATCAGGTGTTGCACAAAATTGTGGAGTCCATGCCAGCTCAAGTGCATGCTGCCATTAAAGCAAAAGGGTGATATACCACATATTAAGAAATTCATGTTAATTTTTCATTTAAAAAAAGCTTTCAAATACTTTCCACTCAAATAGTTATGTTGATAATTTAATTTGTAATGAAAAAAACTGTATTAAATAAGAAAAATGCAAAATAGAAGCATTTTAAAGTGGACTTTTGCACTGTATAATTTATGGTGTTTCAAGAAGCAGGCACCTTTTAAATAAATTTCGGCAATGCGTTGGGTTCGGTTATTAAATAATTCTGTTCTGCAATGCATGAAGAATCCAAACAAAGCAGGATCTCAAAGGGCTTTGTGGTTGATATGGTATTTGCGTGTCGGCTGTTCAGTAGAGCTGAAAGAACGTGGTTTGCCTCCCCCCACCTGTCTGTCATCAGTTGATGTGTTTTGCAACATCTTTCTTTTAGTGCCAGTCCACTTTTTTAACTCTTGTGTGCATTTGTTCAAGCACTTGTCAGAACATGTTTTGACATAATGCATATTTTTGGGATACTTATGGTTTCAAGTCCCAGCACTGACACCTTTCCTCTGAAGGTTATAATTAGTAGCTGTTTCCAGCCCAAGGGATTGGCTATGGCCCAGAAAGTGTCTGAATTGGAGGATGGCAGATATATATATAGCCTTTTTGTTTTTTGTCCTTTACATTTATTCTTGCTGTTGAAAATTTGGTTTTGTGACCGCTTTCAACTAGGGATGCACTGATACCACTTTTTCTCTTCCGATCTGATATCGGAAATCTCAGTATCGGCCGATACCGATCCGATACCAGCGTTGTTTTTTTGCATAATCAGTTTAGAATATCTTTACATTTTTGTGTGGAACTAATTGGGTGTGCTCTTTAATATGTAAAGAAACACAAACGTCTAACTACACATTATTTTAATATAAATGTTTAGCTTATTAAGAAAAACTTTATTGTTAACTAGTATACTGGATAATGTAGCAGCAAAATTGACAGTAATTCCAGTATAAGTCATCAGTAGAAAAGAAGCCTTTTTTAAATTTATTTTTTTGGCAAAATATTTTCAACTTGTATCTGGACTTTAAAGGATTCAGATCTCTTTTTTGTTCAACTTAGTTCAACTCACTTTTCATTCACACAGTTATTTTTTGGAAACCATTCAACTTAAATATTATTATAATTTCTAAACAAATTATGATAATAATAATAATATATTATAATTGTAATATATAGTAATATATCTCAATCGTGCACCTTTTGTCACGGATCCACTGGTCTCTTTCTTTCTTCCTCACTGCCATCACAGCGCTTACTCTCCCCTGAGTTCTGATTACACACCTGCATATCATTAGTGGCTAATCAAGGACTGCATATATACCCAGTTTTCTCACACACACTTTGTCTGTTCTCATTGATAGTATCTCTGAGACTCCAGACCTTTCTACTATGTCAAACAAACCTATGTCTTCATTATTGCCTGCAAGTATCATAAGACTGTTGTGAGTTATCTGTTCATCGTGTCTACACCCTGTCTGGATATTATTCACCTGCTGTTTGCCACTCTGCTCAACTGGATTTACTTGGTGTTTACATCACTGTTTCAATCATCTGTTCAATAAACCCTGCTACTGAGTTCATATCTCTGCCTCTGTGACATTCTGAACTCTCCAGGAAGTCCTGTATGTGTCTATAAAGTTCACAGTAGTTTAATTCGCTTCTTACTTATATTCTATTAAAAATGCACCTCCGGTGCCATTCTAAATGCATATAAATGAACCAAACTATTGAGCATCTACATCTGAGATGTTGTTCGTGAGTAGCGCTCAAATATTGCGCACCACTGTGATGGCTAAAAATAGGGGCACGTGTGTATGTAAACAGAGCAACGCCATTCAATAACGCGCTGGAGCTGCACGTGCATTTTATATTTACTTATAAAACACAGCCTTTTGTGATTCACAGAGCTGTCGCACGTCTTCAAGTGGCTTTGAATAAAATGCATGAGTCATATGAACTACTTCAATGGTGTTTTTATGGTTCTTTTATGTCATTTTTTTGAGCTTGACAGTAACGAACATGACTAACACACAGTATAGGATTTGGATCGGGCTCGTCGGACCGATACCCGATCCATTTAAAAATGTCAGTATCGGAGCCGATACCGATCCAGGTATCGGATCTGTGCATCCCTAGTTTCAACTGTGACTGCTTTCTGTCATCGCATAATCAAACTCATGATTTGGACTTGAATAGTCTCAACTTGCACTTTGTCTGCACTTTTGGTTTGACTATTTAACTTAAAAATAAGTGTGTTTACATGCACTTTAAAAGTTCGATTTCAGTCTGACTTAATGATATAATAACAAAAATAATACAAATTTAATTCCATGTCAGTGCTTTTGTCCATCTGAAATTGTACCAGATACCTAGATGAGATTGTAGCTCTGCTTCGTCCAGCATGTATTTTGCACGTGTTTAACCTGCTGTAGTTGTCGTCCATCCTTCAAATATTCGATTACGCATTGTGTCATGTAAACATGGAGAGATACAGTAGATGAAGACTGTAGCTCGACTACCCAAAAACCCACTGTAGCTCGATTATAACTGCACATGGAAACACCTCAAAACTTGTCGAATTAGAGATGTCAGGTGAAAACAAATATGTAAAGACAACTTCTAACAGCTAAGCAGTTAGAGTTAGTTACTTTCCTAATGGAAAAAAAAAAAATAATCATCACGCAATTATGTGCATTCAACTTGCAAACTGCTTTCCACAGGATAAAAGAAAAAGTTTCCTCTGTGCTGTAGATTGTGACCCTAGAAAGCTGTCCTCTATTTCATACAACTTGTAAAATACGAGGTGACTTTTACAATCTGACTGTGTATGTTTACATCTATAGACATTTGTTTATTTGTAATATACTTTATCACCTAAAATCTCACTAGGATCATATTGTGCACTCTGACAAGCATAAATAGTAAAGGACCAGAACAATTGTACAGTGTGCCGACTTTGTTCAGAGTTGATTGACTCAGGTCTTTTCTATTCTCATCCAATCTTAACTTGAGTTTAAGACTTGTCTCAGGGGAAAAATATAACTTAATAGGCCCGTGTCTGCACACATATCAGTCCACCCTTTACTATTAGAACTCTTATTTTCTCATACTTTTGTCATAAAAAACTCTGTTATAAACGGCTAAACTACACATTACTCACCAGTGTCCACATTTCTTTTGTAAATGTGACCAGTTTTCTTAACCTAATGTGAACAACATGGTGAGAAGTATGTTAGTGTGGATCACATTACAAATTACTGGTTACTAAAAGGGTTTGATGTTTGCTTTTAATTGGCAAGTACATTTGACACACAGTGTCTGGAAAAATTACATTCTCACAGTGACATGTTCCAACGCAGTTAATGAGCGATTATGATAATGATGATTACAATGACAGTGATGATAATTTAAACATATTACATGGGAGGAAATGTTTCCAGCGTTCTGTCTGCCCCCGGGACTTTGAGTCAGTCGAGGTAGGAAATGTCCAGTGCGAGTTCATTCACTTCTTTATTCTCGGCAGGGGTGAGGCCACATAAGGGCCAGGTGACGACTGGGTCATCCAATCAAAATGGCTGTAATACACTAATAGTTTGCAAATAATAATAATAATAAAAACTGTACTTTGTAGCCAGGGCTGGCCCTAGCATTTTGGGGGCCCTGAGCAGATTTTCAAAATGGGGCCCCCTACCTAAAAGTAAACCTATCCAAACACACCCAACACCAATAGCTAAGCTAATTTAAATTGTGCAAATAAACCAGTCTATTTATTCAAAAGCATAAATCTTAAAAACGCATAACTATCAACTGTAGTTTATCAGCACAGGTATATCTATTTCAGAAGTACAAAAAAAAGCAAGAGCATAATTTTTAAAACAAACAAACACATATCACATGCACAAATTAATAAATATATTTAATAAAGTTATGTTGAAATGAATAAGAAAGAATTACATTACCAATTAAGGTATGTTAGGCTACAGTAGATTATATTTACACTTACTGTAAATAGTGGCATATGCTAGTTGCACCCTGGTGTATAATAAAACAGTATATAATCTAACAACATTAGTGTATTGTAAGTATTGTGACTAGAGTTGCAAAATTCTGGAAATTTTCAACGTTGGAAACTTTCCATGGGAATTTACGGGAATTAATGGGAATAAACTGGAAATTTGCAAAATTGCAAGTTAGCCTATAACAGGGAACTTAAATGTAGTTGAAAAAAAAAAGAAAGAAACATAATGCAGCATAATCTTGGTTAAAACAGTAAGATTTAATGCAAATTCAGTTGAATTTCTACCCTGCACATTCCTCATTCACATGCACACCGTACACTACTTACTGCAGGCTACTTACTACAGCAGGACTATTGAAGCCACACTACTGCATCTGAGCCCAAGGACTATATCCAGTCAAGTAAGTTTTGATGATATTGCTAGGGTAAATATATTTGATCTATGGTATTAAAATTTAACTAGCGAATACTAAATCAAAATGTGTTTTATACAGTAGCTAGCTAGCCAGTAAATCAGATATGCTAAATGTAAGCTAGCTAACACCATTTCATTGACAATTTAAAGGGCTAGCTATCATGGTGCTAGCTAGCTCAACTGTGATGCTGTTTCTTCTGCCTTCTGCTAGCCAGTTTTCTGTTATCATACAAGAACGTATGTTATAGTTTGATTTAGCATGCTGATTGAGGAGTGTTCATCTATTCATCTAGCCTATTTCTATTCATTTGTCCAGCATCAATTGTAAAATATTTTTACCATTCCAGAATATTCCAATTGTTTAGCTAACTATTTATATATCTGTGCATGGCATTGCATTAGTGTTTTTTACAAGCTTTGTTCTAATCTTATTCTACAGAACAATGCCACGTGCGCCATCTGATGTGTGGATACATTTCACCTCAGCCAATGTAGAAGGAAAGGCTGTGTGCATTTGCAAATAGTGTGCAAAGATCTATGTTAAGAATGCCACAAAGATGCAGCAGCATTTAGCCAAGTGCCCAAAGTTTTTTCCAATATTTCCAAAATTCCCCAGCTTAACTTCCCATGGAAAGTTTCTGGAAAGTTTCCTGAAATTTACCGGAAATTTTTCACCCCTTTGCAACCCTAATTGTGACTGAACTTAACCACATCGCTGGCAGTGGGCAGAAACGCACCTGATATGACAATGATACCTCGTCAGTGCTGTCTTTAAATGCAGAGTGCGGCTTTAGAGTGGTCTCTTCAGGTCCAGGAAATGGGTAACCGAGTCGCAGAAATATCCCCTACTTTCAGCTGGCCCGTGAAATGCCGAGCCGCTGGAAAAAGCCGCCAACCACGCGTTCCAGACCGGGAAAGGCGTGTGTGCACATCTGACCCCCTTCTCTGCACTGCCCAACGTTTAGTGAGCCCTTTGATCACGACGAGAACACCGTGTATAGGCTACTTTCAGTGATATCTCACTCTCCTTAGATGCTTTCTTTACACCTTTTGTGTTCATTTTTATTTAAAATAAATTACTTTCCGATGGCATGTACAGCCACTGTCTGTCTTTGCTTACATGGATTGATAAGAGGAGAATCATTAAATTGGCAAAAGGTGGACTTGAACCCGATTCACCCACACAACTAACAAACTGTCTTACCACATAAAATCTTAGGCTGAGGAAGGTCAAATTCACATACTTACCTCTCCTTGTCTTTTCTTTGAAGCATATGCAATATGTTTAATAGTTTTTGATAGGTTCCATCGGATTATTGGCATACATATACAGTTGTGCTCAAATGTTTGCATACCCTGGCAGAAATTGTGAAATTTTGGCATTGATTTTGAAAATATGACTGCTCATGCAAAAAAAAACTGTCTTTTATTTAAGGATAGTGATTATATGAAGCCATTTATTATCACATAGTTGTTTGGCTCCTTTTTAAATCATAATAATAACAGAAATCACCCAAATGGCCCTGATCAAAAGTTTACATACCCTTGAATGTTTGGCCTTGTTACAGACACACAAGGTGACACACACAGGTTTAAATGGAAATTAAAGGTTAATTTCCCACACCTGTGGCTTTTTAAATTGCAATTAGTGTCTGTGTATAAATAGTCAATGAGTTTATTAGCTCTCACGTGGATGCACTGAGCAGGCTTATTCAGTCATATTTTCAAAATCAATGCCAAGATTTCACAATTTCTGCCAGGGTATGCAAACTTTTGAGCACAACTGTAGCTGGGTTGTTTGCCCAGTGCTAGTTGACACTTATTTCAAATAATTATCCGGCTATGCTGAACCTGTGGTAGGGGTCCCCTGGTGGCCGCGGGGGCCCTATGCAGCCGCATATGTTGCTTAATAGGTAGGGCTGTTTGTTGCATGCCAACTAGCTCACATGCAAAAACAATTTTTTATTCCAAATCGGAAAACTTTGATAAATTTGGGATAGCGGTGAACCGAAATGGGTCGTGTCCTCGCTTTTTACGGAGTTGTTCGTTTAGTGGTCTGCGCAGCGCTATAGAGTCATGCGTGTAAACAGATCCGCTCAACATCCAGATAATTAATCCATGTTGTGTGGTGTTGTCACACTTCATTTTTTTTTTTACATTTAATGTGGGCTTTGTTTTTATATGGGCATGCTCTTTAAAGTTGTCATACATCTGTGTGTGCACATTTGCCATTAAAAGCCATTTAAATCTAGCGCATCCATTTCTTTTTACCCATTTAGGTGGCCTCTCTCTCTCTTTGCTTGTGCAGGTGCATGAAAGAGCGAGAGCTCTATTTTTTGTCTTTTGACATTTCTCTTAATTTATGTACGTTATTTTCACTATGTTTGTTTTTGCACTATTTTCTTTGTATGCAGCTAAGCTGCCATTGTTTGACAAATAGAATGTACAATTCTTTTCTTGCCAATAAAGCACCTTAAAACTGAAATAAAGCTCTCAGCCAAGTGAAGTGACCGTGGGGGAAAAATAGCAAAAACGCTCTATATACAAAGTAATGATATAACAATTATTTTCAAAAAATGTAACATTACTTTTAAAAGTAACATTCCCCAACTCTGCAAAAAGAACAACTTTTTCAAAAGACTTGTGCTTACTACATATTTTAATTTGTAATTACTAAATTGTTTTAATATTGGCTATATCATGACCTAACCCTAATATATCAAATTGTATTTATTGGGGAAATTAAAACAAAAAGGACAAAAGTCTGTCTGAGTGACAGATAAAGATCATTTGTTGTGCAACGTCTGTGTGGGATCTGGCACTTTCGGTTATCCAGAACACAGATGAGGCTGAGGGAAGAAACAAGCCCTTTCATTTGACATACTATTTAAAATAAAAATTATGCAACGTTACATAGCTCCATGAAGCACAAAACATCAGCCAAACAAGAGAGTTTGTAAGGTAAATTAAAGATTTTATCTTCAGGGAAGCAGACACACCTGTGCCCAACAGGAGGACTGAAAAGTGTCCAGTATAATAATGTAATAATGATTTTTTTATTCTATTGAGAATTCATCACAATATCCTAATACTTGGTGGCAAGTTTGTACCAATTTCGTACTATTGTGAGACAAATTCTCGTAAGATCGAGTTGATTTTTTATTGCATCTAATCTTTTTAGATTATTTAATTAAATTTCATTCTATGGCCATTTCATTTTTTCATCACATCACTATGACTTTTTAAGGTAAATTACTCACAATAAACTTCATCATTGTTTAAATTATTATAATAGTACTAATTATTGTTTTTGTACCAGTAATTGTGCAACTGTGTATTAGGCTGTGTTAAAGGAACAGCTCAACCAAAAATGAAAATTCTCTCATTATTCACTTACCCTGATGCCATCCCAGATGTATATGAATGTCTTTCTTCAGCAGAACACAGTTCTTTTTTTGTTTGTTTTTTTTAGAATAAGATAGAGCTCTGCAGTGTGAAATGGGGCCGCATGGGCCGCCGCGTTATGCAGAAAGCGCCACAAAATGGCACCGCAATATGCGGAAGGGGGCAGCGATATGTAGAAAAGGACAGCACCCCCCCCCCCCCCCTCAACAAATTTTCGGCCAGTTTTTATGTAAAAACCCGGGCCGAATTTTCTTCCCAGTCCGCCCCTGGAGCTTACATATAATAGAAGTACATGGGTGCCAGCACTTTGAAGGTCCAAAAGTCATATTTAGGCAGCAATAAAGTAATCTACACGACTCCAGTCGATCAATGAATGTTTTCTGAAGCAAATCAATATGTTTTTGTAAAAAAATATAAATACTATGTAAACTTTTAAAAAGTGCTTCCTGCCAGCAGCTGATGTGAAGCATGACGTAATCATGTCTGCGGGTTAACGCGAGAGTTCTGCCATTTCAAACTGCATCAGAGCCCTGGATGGAAGCGCAGATTCAAAGTTAAAAACGTATTAATTATCAACTTGTTTCTTACATAAACCAATTTATTCGCTTCAGAAGACATTCATTGATCGTCTGGAGTTGCATGGATTACTTTTATGCTGCCTAAATATGACTTTTGGACCGTCAAAGTGCTGGCACCTGTATACTTCTATTATAAGGACCTGACAGAGCTCTATCTTCTAAAAATCTTCATTTTTGCTCTGCTGAAGAGAGACAGTCACACATCTGGGATGGCATCAGGGTAAGTGAATAATGAGAGAATTTAAATTTTTGGGTGAACTAGTCCTTTAATGAGTGAATATTGATTTGTAACAGCTGAGGAAAAGAATATGCTTCATAATATTCACAATGAAGTTAGACAGTAGGCACAGAATAGAGGTCCACCCTGTTTCACTAAGGTCTACCCACGTGGAATTTCTGGCCTTGCCACTGATTCTCAGAGAATGCAGTAGGGTAGAGTTACATCTTTCATGACATATTTTGCCACAGGGAGGTGACTTGATGGTATCATGTTGGCTGAAAACTCCTGTAAAGGTAATGCCGTTATTTTACGTCCCTGCCAACTGAGCGTAAGAGCACGGCAGTCTGTATTTGGCTTTCGCAGCTCTTGTGTCAATTTCATCTTGTCATCTTTTTGGGTAACCTCAGGGGAATATGACTGTTTTGCTTTTCCTCAAAGCTGTCTGTGTATTAGCTTCTGAAAAACAGTAAAGCTCCTTTTAATTATACCTTGAGTCTCACATGGAACAATATCATACACTACCCTTATTTCCTTGACACAGCCAGTGTAGATTGTGTTGATTTAAGAATCTTGGGTTAAATTGGGGGTCTCAAACTAAAGGCCTGTGGGCCACATTCGGCCTGCAAGGTAGCAAGAGCCCTCAAGTTTTAATAGTTTATCCTCAAATCCACCCTGCAAATCAGGTTTCACTTTCTGCAATTTGGCTTGCGAGATTCACCAATGTATTGGCCTCAATTCGACCTGTTCAAATAATGTGAGCCTAACAAGAGGCTATTCAGAATTCAGTTAATGTGAGCTAAGAATGTTAATGTAAGTTAATAATGTACTTTTTGTTTCATGGTTTTGTTTATTACTGAGACCCTGTGACGTGAACAGAACGGGGGCAGCAGGGGCACAAGCCCCTTTTCGCAAATCTAAAAGTGCTCTTTTGGTCATCCAGAAAAGGGGAGAAATTTTAATAATTAAATTAAAATAGTTAAATAAAACAAAATTTAAATCTCATAATAATTTCAGAATAACCATAATTATGTAATATTATGAGATTTCTTTGTAAACCGCGGGCGTATTAAAGAAAATTAAGCGGAGGTGCCTTTAAGAGCGCGCAGATTGAGGGCAGATTCCAATTGCAAGTGATCCTTCCTATTCTCTATACTCCGAAGTGCAGAGCCCTTGAAGTGGGTACTCTGAAGGAAACATGTAATTTCTGTATGAATGTACAGTACCCTTCACTACAGTCTTGTGGAAGGGCCCTCCGAGAAAAGATTAATTTTCTCACTTTCATTTTGAACAAACTTTTGAGTGGCATCCCCTCCCGCACCAGTGCCCTTCAAGGAAGCAAAAAATGCAGTTGATTTTGCCCCAACATCAAAGTGCCGTTAACTCTGACGAGAAACAGGTCAGATAAAAATTCCACTCCATGTATAGTGTTGTAAGTTCATCAGAAGAATAATACTTGATTGCTGCCGCATTTCCGACATCATGTACCACTATTGTAGACAGATTTATTAATTATAATGGGAGCAGTCGTGTCACTTTCAGTGATATAAATTCAGTTAGTTTTATAGAATATTGACATAAACTGAAGGAGCTGTCTGGTTCAGCCAAAACCAGTTTGGTTTTGTTGAAACTAATAAGCCATTAGACTAATCACTTTCAGAAAAATACCATTAGGATACTACAGTATACCGCTGCTCCCTATACGCATATTACGCAGTCTGCGTAGGGCAACAACTCCCTAGGGGGGCACCAGAAACTCCACTGGCTGCCCTTCCTTGCATGTTATAGTACTTTATTCAAGGACCCTGTAGCAGTCGATCTCCTCGCGCTCGCACTTTCTCATCGCACCTTTGCACCATGCACCACGTTACCAGGGTAATCAAAATCAGAATCAGCTTTGTTGAAAAGTATGCTTACACATACAATTAATTTGTCTTGGTGACAGGAGCTTCCAGTGTACAACAATACAAAAACAATACAAAAACAGCAGCAAGACAGATAATAATAAAAAATAAAAAATAGTTATACACATACGTACATACACACACAGACACACACATACATACATAGTGCAATCTAATAAAGATCTGTTATCTGTTATGTACAGTGCAAATACAAATCTGTTATGTACAGTGCAAAGGTTTTTTGTTTTGTTTTTTTTTCCCCAGAGGAGTGAAATGGCAGAAGAGGTTGGATGTGTTGGATAAATATAAAAAAGACTAAACTGGAGTGGTGATGGCGTAGTGGGCTAAAGCACATAACTGGTAGGTTAGACTGGTACTCAGAAGGTTGCTGGTTCGATCCCCACAGCCACCACCATTGTGTCCTTGAGCAAGGCACTTAACTCCAGGTTGCTCCAGGGGAATTGTCCCTGTAATAAGTGCACTGTAAGTCGCTTTGGATAAAAGCGTCTGCCAAATGCATAAATGTAAACTGTGTATTGCACATAGTTATTGCTCAATGGGGCAATTTAACTGTTGATGAGATGGATAGCCTGAGGGGAAAAAACTGTTCCTGTGCCTGATAGTTCTGGTTCTCAGAGCTCTGAAGCATCGGCCAGAAGGCAACAGTTCAAAAAGATAGTGGGCAGGGTGAGTGGGGTCCAGAGTGATTTTTCCAGCCTTTTTCCTCACTCTGGAAGTGTATAGTTCTTGAAGGGGGGGGGGGCAGGGGGCAACCAATAATCCTCTAAGCAGTCCGAATTGTCCTTTGTAGTCTTCTGATGTCTGATTTCGTAGCTGAACCAAACCAGACAGTTATTGAAGTGTAGAGGACAGACTCGATGACCGCTGAGTAAAACTGTATCAGCAGCGCCTGTGGCAGGTTGAACTTCCTCATCTGGCGAAGGAAGTACAACCTCTGCTGGGTCTTTTTCACACTGGAGTCAATGTGTGTCTCCCACTTCAGGTCCTGTGAGATGTAGTGCCCAGGAACCTGAATGACTCCACTGCTGCCACAGTGCTGTTTAGAATGGTGAGGGGGGTCAGTGTTGGGGTGTTCCTCCTAAAGTCCACAATGATCTCCACCGTTTTGAGCGTGTTCAGCTCAAGGTTGTTTTGACTGCACCAGACAGCCAGCTGTTCAACCTCCCTTTTGTATGCAGACTCATCGTCATCTCGGATGAGGCCGATGACAGTGGTGTCATCTGCAAACTTCAGGAGCTTGACAGAGGGGTCATTGGCGATGCAGTCATTGGTGTAGAGGGAGAAGAGTAGTGGGGAGAGCACACATCCCTGGGGGGCACCAGTGCTGATTGTACAGGTTCTGGAAGTGAGTTTCCCCTGTCTCACAAGCTGCTGCCTGTCTGTCAGAAAGCTGGTAATCCACTGACAGAGTTGGTGTAATTTATTCTGAAGTATAGCTGGGATGATGGTGTTGAAAGCCGAACTGAAGTCCACAAAAAGGATCCTTGCATATGACCTTGGTCTGTCCAGATGTTGCAGGATATGATGCAATCCCATATTGACTGCATCATCCACAGACCTGTTTGCTTGATAAGCAAATTGAAGGGGATCTAGAAAGGGTCCAGTGATGTTCTTCAGGTGGGCCAACACCAGTCTCTCAAATGATTTAATGCCATGGTACTGAATGATTGATCATGTTCATATTTCAAGATACCATCATGGTACTCCAAGGTACTTTAAAAAAAATACCAAGGTTTTACCATGACACGTCAAAAACATTGGGTTATCACAGACCATATCTGAAAATAATACCATATTACACTTTTTGTGAGAAATATATCAGAATAGGCTATTATTTGTGATAAAGGATAAATGGAAAAAAATTATGTACTGTGTGTGTGTGTGTGTGTGTGTGTGTGTATATGTATGTATATATGTGTGTATATATATATATATATATATATATATATATATATATATATATATATATATATATATATATAAGAAAATGGTTAAATACTCAAAAAGCAAATAAATTAGTATTTATTGTATAATTTACTACTCATAAAAAAATAAAAATAAAAAAAAACTGTGCCCTTTTCTATCCTTCCGCCCCTGTCCCTGCTAAGGTCTATGCACATCACTGCTGAGACCAGTTACTCTGAAACATGGGAGACATGTAGAAACATAAAAATAAAGTTATTATTTAAATTTCTTTCGAAGTTATGTAATTAATTAACAGTGATTTAAAACAAGGTAGCATAAAAAAAGCAGAACCACCAAACTATCGGTATCGGCAGATGTTGTTCTAAATAATCAGCCATGGGTATCGGCACACATTTTGTATCGTGCTTATAATATTAAGACTATATTTTTCCACATGGTTAATTGCAGGCCTAAAACATGAATGGTACAAACCTGCATGTGGGAATTAATTGGAATGTATTTTTAGTCCTTATAGATTTAATAACTTGCTGCTTATGATGTTTCTGGTATCTTAATGAAGAAAATTGCAGTTCCCATAGATATGATCACAACTGCAGTTCAAATTTCAGTCTCAAGTGTCATTACTCCACTAAACATACAGAGAAGTATGCTAAGGATGAAGAAGAGTCACTCATCTCTGAATAGTCCATGCATTAGTTACAGTATAACTGCACAAAGAACTGTAAATAGTTCAAATGAATTGTTGTAAAAATGCTTGTATTTTATTCTAACTGTGCAACTGGCCCCTGAAGGAGAACACCACCTAGTTAGTGGCCTCCAGATAATTTGTGTTTGGGACCCCTGGGTTAAATGGAATGGGTCAGGATTTAATGCTGTTTGGGTTCTTTGTATTCTGGACACACTCTATTGTCTCAAGTACCCATTGAAGTTGATTTAGTTTTTTGAAGGTGAATGGTGACTTCCTATTGTGGTGCCATTTTCATATCTAACCTTGGTGCAATAGCATGGCTCACTCTGTGTACCTCTTATGTAGGTGGATGGATAAAAATGAAAGAAGACTGGTTTGCTTTTGTGAATCATGTTATAAGTGGGTGATGATACTGCAGGTACACAGAGGGTGCAGTAACCCGGAACACAGTAAATTTAGCTGTGCAGTCTAATGGTAGGTGTCAGCAGGAACCTGGCAATGTGATATTACATTGATATCAAGGTCACGAATCACAGTATTGTGATTCTTTATGTTTAGTGCATTGATATTAAAAACGGTGATATATTGCAATCTTTTACTCACTCGTTTCTCATTTATTTTCATTGGACTTTGGCTCTTTGTGCAACGAGTGCTGATCTTCATGCATTACTTTATCATTAAGCAATTGAAGTAGCATAGAGCAGAGGCACTTCATTTTCTTAAAAAAAATAAAATAAATAAAAAAAGCCAATTTGAAGGAATAAAGGCCAAAGTATACTTCGGTTTTTCACATTACTTAGAATTTTGTTATCAGCACAATCTGCATGGACTGTCTCCGTACACATCTGTGCACATCATCTTGAGTTGACCGTTCTAAAGAGTGTAAATAAAGTAGTCATAGTGCACATGTGTTGAACGCATCGATATGGGCTCACAGTCAAAAGAGTGCATTAAGGCTAGGGTATTAAGAAGATAATCAGTAGATTTCCCTGATGATTATCGATATTTATCTAGAATGTTTCAGACAAATATAGGACTACTCGTTGCACAATAGTCTGTTTTTTCAAACATGTTTCTCAACACAACTTTGGTAAAGTGTGAGCGGCAGGGTTAATTAAAGTGGGTCACGCACCAGACTCGACTGGCAGACGACATGGCGTGTTCTAAAATTAGAAACAATTATTTTCTATGACGGTACGTATGCACCAAGGAGCACTAAAATACCGGTATGCACACACAGCCAGCTTGTCGTCTCCGGAGGCTGTTAAAAATTCTGCAGTGCCACAGAGCTCAACTTGCATTGATTTCCATTAAATTTGACCCAAATCATTATCAAAGGACAAAGATTATTTACTCTAGTCATTACTGGATGATATATTGTGTATAAGTATCCATCATAGAGCCTACACTATTTATTTTCAGTTACAACTATGTCTTTTTGTGGTTTGACTGCTTGAATGAAGGACCTATTCAATGCTACATACAGGGAAATTGCATAATAAATGTCACCATTTCTAATTGTTCAGTTTGCACAGTTACACCGGTTTCATACACTAACCTGAAAACTCATCAACGTCACTTTGTTGATTCTTGAAGAAGTACAAAAACCTTTGTAACTTTGGACTGCCATCAGCTCGTAAAGTGTGTAAAAATATGTATGTTAAAAAAAATCAGCATAACTCTACAGTGTAGTAAAGAAATATATTGGAATACTTTGAAATATCGATTTCTCTCCAACTCTCTGAGCAATCCCCATCTCCTTTCAAAAATGTGTGTGCTGGACCTTCTTTTACATGTTGATCATGTTTTTGACATGTTTACCATTGTGTTTAGTCTCTGTCTTTTGTGTATACAGTTTCTGTTTATGTAATTTGTCACATAACCTTCCTGCATTCAGTGAATTTTTTGCATAGCTGCCTGTGTTAAAAGGTCTCTGTGTTTTGCTCTTTTGCCACCCTTAATGTACTTACAGTATGGAGCTTCAGTTTCAGGCATGTCTAATGGGTGTTTAGTGGATTCTTCGCCCACCCCATCTGTTTGCATTTTTCCCTGATGAACATTAGCACAGGAGTCCCTAAACATGCAAAATATTATTGCTTTGTTTTTGCTGACATGTCTTCCTCTGAATTCTTTGTATTTTGGGAATATCCCATTGCTGTGCAATGCAGTGGTTTAGACCAGTCCTTCTCAAACTTTTTAGGCCAAGTACCACCTTCAATCAAATCAGAACATTCAAGTACCACCTAGTCACCACCAATGTTCACTCAAATATTTTTTCAGCATTCGGCAGATATTATTTTTTGAGCGTATTCTTAAAGATTGTGAGCAACATACACAATGCCATATTTGATTAATATCAATATCCCTGTAGTTTACACAATCAGCAAGAGTGTTTCTAAAATCAAACATGCAATATTAACATTTAGAAGTTTTGCAATCCAGTTCAAACAAACTAATATATAGCGTAAATTTAGAAATTTGGAGCTTAGGCATTGCTAGTCACTGTTTTTCATCTCAGCTCCCCTAATATTATGCAGCTAACATCACCCATAAAAATATGTGATAATGTGCATGTGATCTATGAAAACAGTGGCAGCAGTAAGCTATCTTAGGTTCATTTTATTCTGAATCATGCCCTTACCAGTCGTTAACTTTAGAACTTGTCAAACTAAGTATTTTCCTTCCCTCTAGTCATAGACGGACTCGGCCAATGTTCGTCACATAGCGCTGCCTTGCGCACAGCTGTCAGACGCGCAATCTGTTTCTCTGTCCCTCATATGAGCAGTCTTCCAGTGAAATCAAAAACAAAATACAGCCAAATACAACCCAGTGTCTTTGAGTCAAAAGTACTATTTAAGATAATAGACTTTAAGGAAGTCTGAGAATGTGTCAAATAAACGGAATTATATCTTGCCTCAGTCACATCAGTTTTTGCTGTTCTGTTTAATGCATGGGAATAGTATTTTGGTGTGCGCACAGAGACATCAGTGCAGCTGCACGAGAATGGAAAAAAAAAAAAAAAAAAGCTGGGCTGTCTTAAAGATATATTACAATTGTAATCATACATTAGAAATAAAACATGGAAAACATTTAAATAAAATGTATTTATACAGTGTATATATTGTGCTAAAAAGTTTGCATACCCTGGCAGAAATTGTGAAATTTTGCCATTGATTTTGAAAATATGACTGATCATGCAAAAATGTCTTACATGTCTTTTATTTAAGGATAGTGATCATATGAATAATAACAGAAATCACCCAAATGGCCCTGATCAAAAGTTTACATACCCTTGAATGTTTGGCCTTGTTACAGACACACAAGGTGACACACAGGTTTAAATGGCAATTAAAGTTTAATTTCCCACACTGGTGGCTTTTTAAATTGCAATTAGTGCCTGTGTATAAATAGTCAATGAGTTTGTTAGCTCTCACGTGGATGCACTGAGCAGGCTAGATACTGAGCCATGGGGAGCAGAAAAGAACTATCAAAAGACCTGCGTAACAAGGTAATGGAACTTTATAAAGATGGAGAAGGATATAAAAAGATATCCAAAGCCTTGAAAATGCCAGTCAGTACTGTTCAATCACTTATTAAAAAGTGGAAAATTCAGGGATCTCTTGATACCAAGCCAAGGTCAGGTAGACCAAGAAAGATTTCAGCCACAACTGCCAGAAGAATTGTTTGGTATACAAAGAAAAACCCACAGGTAACCTCAGGAGAAATACAGACTGCTCTGGAAAAAGACGGTGTGGTTGTTTCAAAGAGCACAATACAATGATACTTGAACAAAAATGAGCTGCATGGTCAAGTTGCCAGAAAGAAGCCTTTACTGTGCCAATGCTACAAAAAGCCCGGTTACAATATGCCCGACAACACCTTGACACGCCTCACAGCTTCTGGCACACTGTAATTTGGAGTGACGAGACCAAAATAGAGCTTTATGGTCACAACCATAAGCGCTATGTTTGGAGAGGGGTCAACAAGGCCTATAGTGAAAAGAATACCATCCCCACTGTGAAGCATGGTGGTGGCTCACTGATGTTTTGGGGGTGTGTGAGCTCTAAAGGCACGGGGAATCTTGTGAAAATTTATGGCAAGATGAATCCAGCATGTTATCAGAAAATACTGGCAGACAATTTGCATTCTTCTGCATGAAAGCTGCACATGGGATGCTCTTGGACTTTCCAGCATGACAGTGACCCTAAGCACAAGGCCAAGTTGACCCTCCAGTGGTTACAGCAGAAAAAGGTGAAGGTTCTGGAGTGGTCATCACAGTCTCCTGACCTTAATATCATCGAGCCACTCTGGGGAGATCTCAAACGCGCGGTTCATGCAAGACGACCAAAGACTTTGCATGACCTGGAGGCATTTTGCCAAGACAAATGAGCAGCTATACCACCTGCAAGAATTTGGGGCCTCATAGACAACTATTACAAAAGACTGCACGCTATCATTGATGCTAAAGGGGGCAATACACAGTATTAAGAACTAAAGGTATGCAAACTTTTGAACAGGGGTCATTTCATTTTTTTCTTTGTTGCCATGTTTTGTTTTATGATTGTGCCATTCTGTTATAACCTACAGTTGAATATGAATGCCATAAGAAATAAAAGAAATGTGTTTTGCCTGCTCACTCATGTTTTCTTTAAAAATGGTACATATATTACCAATTCTCCAAGGGTATGCAAACTATTGAGCACAACTGTGTGTTTGTGTGTGTGTATATATATATATATATATATATATATATATATATATATATATATATATATATATATGTATGTGTATATATAAAATAATTTTATTTTTTATATAAATATCCTGGGTCGTGCTGCGTACTGCCTGAGGGAACTGCGCATACCACTGGTGTACCACAGTTTGAGAACCACTGGTTTAGACAACTGTAATTCTTGTCTGGCCTGACACAAGCCATGCCATCCTCTTTCTTTGGTAGGGGGATGCTTTAAGGGGGTGTATATTGCTTTGGGAATTTGGGCATCATGGATATTCACTCTAGCAATAAACACAATTTATCGCATGTTTATGCAGTATGAAAGTGATTCTTGGGCATGTTTATGTACGTTTGGTACTTATTAATGATTTAATGCTCTGCCCTCTCCTCATGGAAAGTTTCATATATCACCCCCTAGTAACTACATGGTACTGTGAGCCATGGGATTGGAAGTGCTATGGCTTTTTTGTTCATTTGATATACTGCTAGCTTGTTTAATAACAGAATGCCATCATATCAGTTAAGGAAACCTCTGCCCTGCACCCTTGCACGTCTTTTTGGACCCCCTTAGCTTATTGATGGCCTTTATTAGCTTTGGCAATGTCCTGATTACCTTGGTTTTTACCATTTGTTGTGAGGCACTGGCATTAAGCAGGGCATTGTAGAAAATGCAGGTTGTATTCGGGCTGCACGATTATGACAAAAATCATAATTGTCGATCATTTCCCTTGATATTGTAATTATTCATTTCAGTTAATACAGTTTATATTAAAATACTTATTTTGTGTGGATCAACTGCATACCATAATTATGTAGAATACACATCTAAAACAAGTCGAGAACCTTTTTCTAAATTACTTTATAGCTAGCTGTTTTATCAGTAAATTAAGACATTGCCTAAACAGCCAACTTCACAAGGCCCTCTTAGCAGTGTGAAAAAACAAAACTGTCAAATTGTCTACAACACAGAGGACAAAAAAATAATTTTATCTTCCATTTTTTTATTATTTTATTGATTGAAACAAATGAGAGAATATGGAAAACAGGAGGTGACACAAACAAAACTCAAAACGTGAAAGTACGAACACTAACCATTAGGCTGTATCTCTGACAACAATTTTCTGCCTTTGAAGCATTTTCTATCTAGAATGCAGAAAAAGTAGCCATCCAATACTTTGTGTGCAAGATATCACACATCTTTTTCTTTTTTTATGCTTAAAATAACTGCATAATCTCTTTTAAATTGAAGTGTGCAATTTTGGAATTGCAAAAAACAAACAAGTTTCCCAGAATACCCAGAATAAAAATTGCACTCTTCACCTTTTAACTTTTTTTGTCTTGTGTAAGAGAGCTACAAAAGTGTCAGCTGTGTGCCAGCACTGCACGGTGAATGTAAATGTGATATGAATCATAATTCAAATGAGAGTGCCTAGAGTAAACTCTAAAAACTGTCCAGGTGAATTTCATTATGAGGTTTCACTGTTCGTCCCTATTAGCATTACCATGTCCTTAAAGTTGTAGAGGCCAATGCATATTGCTGATTGTCATAACTGCAGTGTTGATGCTCTCCTTAACGCCCCATTAGCCTCTCTGGTTATGGCAGAGGAAGGCCTTCTTCAGTTCCTTTAGCTCCAGAGCAGGGACTTGTTCTTCTGGAAGCAGCATTTTTAGGTTGTTACCTCACCTTGGCTGTAAATAATCCCTGTTATGGCTTCCAGATGTCCCTGTGCCAGAGGAGTAGATGTGTGGAGCACACAAACTCACTTCACTGCCTTGAATTCCTCTTCGCATCCCTCATTTGTACACACTCCAGTCCCCTCATACAGCGCAAATTTACACAAGCATGCGCAGATTCTCACGAGTACAGTGTGACGCACAACTTTAACCAGTCTGGTAGGAGACACAAAGACGGGACGTGTTTTTCCAGTCCCTCAATGACACTGAGTTTAGTCTGACACTTACTTTCAAACCTCAGTGTGCTTATTTTGCATAAATGCTTTGTTTCTTTCCTTTGTGCAACCTCACTAATACAGTGTCAACCATTCTTTGAAAGGATCATAAACAGCTATATAGTCAATAATGTGTGAAGAAGTTTACATTTACAGTATGGCAGATTACCTTACTCATTTGTCATGGCAACTGTTGCTATGTTTGGCACGGCTATGTTTTTTTATTTATTTGGTTTTCAGGTGAATGATACTGTATGGCTATTGTTCAGCTTCCAAAATCAACATGAGACGCATCACTAAAGCTAATATTGTTAATCCACTGATCCTTAGATAAATAGGGCGGAACTCGCCTCATTAAACAAAATAAAAAGCAGTCGTGAATCGCATACATTTCACCATTGTCCTACATTTATTTGGTTTGCTGGTCCCACTTTATATTAGGTGTCTTTAACTATGTAATAACATTAAAATACATACAATACAATGTACTTATTGTTTAACTACATGTTGTTCTGCAAAATTCTAAGATTCACATTTGCTGCTACTGAGGTTGAGGAATGGGTAGATTTAGAGGTAGGGTTAGGGTTTAGACAAGGGTAAGGTTTAGGGTAAGGGTTTAGGTAGGGTTAGGTTTAGGATTAGGGGTAAGGTTAACAGTGTAACTACAGATGTAATTAAATGCAGGTACTTTAAATGTAAGTACAATGCAACAACACATGCACAAGTGCATTGTATAAAATGCTTAAGTACGTAGTAGTTAAAAACAGTTGATGTAAAGTGGGTCCGGTTTGCCATGCTGGTAGAGATGGGGTCACTGTGGTCAACTAGTCGAATGATGAGGGCGACAAGCTTATATAGATATTTCGTTCTTGAGTTTTTATTTTTAATTTTGCTTTTTTAAATGCCGCTGCTTTAACTTTATGCTTTTGTTGTTATACGGATTGCATGGTAAAATCTTGGAAAAGTTGTGTCTTTTTGCTGCTTTAAAGCAATGCCACTATAGCCATTCCCATGCAGACAGATGTCTTTGGCCATTGCGTTGCATCTCACGCTATTTTTTTAAACATCCCGCCACTAGTGCTGCTTTTGTTAAGACGCTGTGCTCTATTTTCGTGACCACACAAAGCGTAGTGGTATGTGCAAAGATTATCAAATTTTCGTGAGAGCACTAATTTTCAGCGCAATTTTCATGCCAACGCAAAGCGCAAGTCGGCGTTGGTGGAAGTGTTTGCGCTATCTGTGGGTGCATGCGCAAACTGGGGGTGTATTGTACGCAAATTAAGTGATGCAAAGTGCAATTAGCTATTTTCCTGAGATATAGGTCTTTGTGTTACATCTTTTCTCAACGCAAAGTCTGAACTCAGTTCCTGCATTTGCAGTTTGGAGATTCCACCAGCAGGTGGTAATAAAGTTAAGTTCCAAATTCTAAAAGTACAGAACATGTTTAGGCTATATTTACAATTGTATTTATGATCTTATTTGTATTGGTATTTTTCCACCTGTTGTTTTAGAGTGATTTGTAAGTCACTGTAAAGGGGTCGGTGGAAAACATTTTGGAGGTTAAAATGTTTGAATTTTGTATGATTTCTTTTTTGACCACTTTGTTATTTTGATTATATTTTCATTTAGTTTAAAGTGTCATTTGAATTGAGAAATATTTTTGGTTTAATTTTTCATATTTTAATAATTGAGTTACATTTTCGAAATCAAAATTGACCAGTAGAAGCGAAATGCGTGCAAAAATCCCTTGATCCACAACCTAACCTGCAAGGCCGATACAATCACTGTTAATACTAGCCATGATGTGTGTGTCAGTAGATGAATGTGATTAATAATACTTACATTCTCTGTAATTTAACGGAGCCTACATCCAAATCCACATTTGGATGAAAACCACATTTTCCATGCGTATAAAAGGAGCGTGTCAATGTCATAGAAATATGCCTGACATTCAACAACACAAGAACGCAAGCCCATATTTCTATTCTTCTAATTCATTGCATACAGTCCATTTACACCTCAGAATTAAACTGCACTTGACCCAGCCCATTAGCGCTTTGCTTGTGCAATTTCACCAAATCCATTTGCTCTTAGACTTAGCGCATGCTTGCATGAAAATACCAAAACTTTGTGGCCATGCCCATTGACTTTGCGTGTATGACTTAAAGCATACCACTGTGCTTAGCGCTCTTAATTTAGGGCCAGCCATGTTAAGTTAAAAAAACGTTTTTAACGTGTCTCGAGACACCTGCGTTCTCTTAAATTGCATTGCGTTAATTTTTCTGTTTTTGAACGCAAGAGTGCATCTTATGTTAATGCCTCTAAGAAACATGTCTGATCATGTCAAGTGTATCGAAACCAGTCTAATTATACATGGCTTCCTTAAGACTGATTGGTTAACCAGTACAGTTTTTTTTTTAATGGCCAATAACAATATCTAGAGAACCGGGTGGCTGATGGCCGATATAGTGCATTCATAAAGTATTCAGACATTTTAATTTTTTTTCACATTTTATGTTGCAGCCTTATGCTAAAATGCTTTAAATTATTTTTTCTTTTTTTCTCACATCAATCTACACTCCACACCCCATAATTTTTGATAACTTTGCAAATTTATTAAAAAGAAAAAACTGAAATATCACATTGACATAAGTATTCAGACTCTTAACTCAGTGCTTAGTTGAAGCACCTTTGGCAGCATTTACAGCCTCAAGTCTTTTTGGGTATGATGCGCCAAGCTTTACACACATGGATTTGGGGATTTTCTGCCATTCTTCTCTGCAGATCCTCTCAAGCTCTGTCAGGTAGGATGGGGACTGTTGGTGGACAGCCTTTTTCAGGTCTCTCCAGAGATGTTCGATTGGGTTCAAGTCTGGGTTCTGGCTGGGCCACTCAAGGACATTCACAGAGTTAGGGCTATCAACTGAGCAGAGAAACAAAGTTCAAATTTTTACCTTAAATATTTTAAAAATGTGAATATATTAGAATTTTAAAGTTAGCTGATTTTTTTTATTTTTTTTATTGACTTTGTTTCCTTAGTCCACAAGAGGGTGCATTAAAAACATAAACAATACAGCACCGTTATATTACTGCAAATAAGTTTCCTTGCTTTTAAAATAAGAGCATTCCATTTTCAACTAATGTGAATAAAATAAATAAAAAGTTTTAGCTGGTCCATATTGGGGGGAGACACTTCAATAGACAGTTCACATGGTGTTAAACTTACTGATGCCACAGTATACTACCCCCGATACAAACTTCATAATAACAGCAAAATACCACATTGTTTTTTATTCATTACAGTGTATGTAGGGTAGCAATATTCACAGATAGCAGTGGTATTCGGCTGAACTCGGTGGTGAAGTGGCTCCGACCATGAGCCCAGGCCAGGGGCTGTTCAAACAAACGGAACACAACAGACTGGAACCAAACGCGAGAATCTCGAGACACATATTTCCAAGTTGTACTCCTTTCCTGACAAAGTGTTTAAAAAAACTCATTGCTTAATCTGAGAAATGCTTATTAAGAGAGCGAGACGCAACGGCCAAAGACTTCCACCAACTGTAAGGGGCTGTTCACACCAAACGCTTTTGCAACCATCCATTTGTGCGCTAGACGAACGTCTTGGTTTTTTTTGTTTTTGTTTATTCTGCATCTCGTGCAGGAGCACTGTTTTTTTTTAGATGCTGTGTCTAATTAAAATAACTTTAAAAAGCATCTTGGGACACCTGCTTTCTGTTAAACTGTATTTGTTGCACTGTGTCTAGCCTTTTTTAGCGCAAGACTGCGATCGATCTGAAGTCATCGACAGTGCTTGGCACAAATCAAAAATTCGAATGTGCATTTTTAATTTGACAGTCCTACACAGAGTTGTCCCTAAGCCACTCTTGCATTGTGCTCGGGGTCATTGGCCTGTTGGAAGGTGAACCTTCGACCCAGTCTGAGGTCCTGAGTGCTCAGGACCAGGATTTCATTAAGGATATCTCTGTATTTTGCTGCGTTCATCTTTCCTTCAACCCTGACTAGGGGTGTAACGGTATGAAATGTTCACGGTATGAAAACTTCACATAAAAATAGCGCGGTATCACGGTATTAAAGTGCCTTGCTAAAATTATTAGCAGTTTAATATGTATTTATGATATGCCGTTTTTCTGGAAATAAAGTTGCACCTGAATATAAGTCGCACCTGGTCAAAATCGCGTTGCTCAGAGAAAAAAAAAACACACAGATAAAGCCCCGTACACACATGCAGCAACTTCCAGCGACAAAGCGACCTCATCTCATTAGTTGTCAATGAGACTAGATGTGGGCGTGGCGAGCGACACAACAAAGTTGAGAAAAGTTTAACTTGATGCAAATGAGGAGCGACTTTCAGGAGATAATGGAGTCAAGTACAGGCAAGACAGAGGAAAAGTTTGTGTGAGTGATTTCACTGTTCTGTATGAAGTGTCTGTAACCACATACATGGATATAATAAAAAATTATGTGTGGAAAAGAAATTGCCAGAGTGAGTTTGATTCGTTTATTGATAGTTTGTTCGTCTTATTAATGGTATGATGCGGTGAGCACTGCCGAAGTTCATATTAAAACACTCTGCCATGCAGAATGTGCATTTCTAGGGACAAGAAAACAGATTCCTTGTTAAATTAGAATTAAATCATAGTTTTACTAGCAAAATGCCTCATCTGTGATCACATTTTCAAAAGACATGGTCAGACGTGCAGTCCACTAATAACGTTAGAGCGACAGCAGTTGGAATGCCCACTAGCGATTTCAAAGTACAGATACTAGCGACATCAATCAATTAAGTTGCTGCATGTGTGTACAGGGCTTTAGTTGCATCTCTGTATAAATCGCACTGACAGAGATTGTATTCGTCAAACAATAGGACCAGGGAGCAGCCGCCCTAGTCCCGATTTCCCTTCTTCTGCTCAAAAGTCAGACGCACTCCGTTATAAAGATTCAATTACCTCAGGAAATACAGATCTCTTTATATGATTTGTATATGCTGTATACAAATAAACAGCTTTTAGTCTGTGACTAAAAGAGTATGCCTGTTGTATTCTGTTCATTCATTAACGTTAGAGACTGTCTCTCTGTGAATATTTCTGATATATGAACCCTCTATGCTGTGCATTAATTATCCGGTTCACTGACTGAATGAAATGTAGAGTTTGTTAGAAAAATAATGTTATGGTGGACAGAATATTTAAACTGGTTGCATAAAGTACTTTTGTAAAGGCAAAATATTCTGAATTGGCCACTTTAAAATGCTTCTTCCGTCTCTATGTTTTCATCTATTTGAATGTAAGCATTTGAATGCTTTGGTATGCGTGCGTTTGAACGGCTGACATTAATTACGTATAAATTATGTATATAAGTAGCTTTGGACTATAAGTCGCAGGACCTTTCAGGTGATGGAAAAAAAAAACATGACTTATATTCAGGAAAATACAGGTATTCATAGAAATCGTGTATATCTGAGAGTGTTATGAAAAGATGCTTAAAATTTATTAGACCATATACTGTTGCATTCATCTCCTCAAAATCCTTGGGATGATCACAGATGTGGCTCTTCAGGATTGAAGGTTTCCCTGCCTGAGCCAACACTTTTTCGACAAAGTTTACTGATTGGATAACCATCACTGATGGTGCCTTGTGGGTCTTTTAAATAACAAAAATATTCCCACACCCTGGACTTCATCCGATTGGCGGGGGAAAATAAAGGTTCAGGCTTTGATATTTCTTTCTCTGCCGTGCAGTTCACGCGTGTGGCTTTTGAAATGAAGTGATGGTTTAGTGAAACGGGAGGATGTAGAAAGTTAGAAATTTATTTGATCATGTTGATATGATGCTGTGTAAATGTAGCCGATTCTCTTTTAATTTAACTGATATTTACAATGGAAACTTTTATTCCTTTACTTAGATTTTTTATTTTTTTTTTAAATGCAAGTAATACTGTTGTAGGGCTTTACTGGTTGTTTAGATCAGTGTTACTATCAGAAATAATTAATAATTATTTATTTAGTTATTAATCAATTTAAATTAATTAATTGAATCGAACTCATTAAAACCTCATATGGGGCTCCAGTAAATGTAGTGCGCTACGTTTAGGAGCGGGTTTGGTTATTAGCAATAATGAATAATTATCAAAGATAATTATTAATTATTAAAATCAATAGAACATTGAGGAGAATCAATGTTAGCTTTTTTTTTAATCCTTTAAATCAACAATTATCAAAGATAATCACTAATCATTAACATCGATGAAACATTAATTAAAATTAACACTAGCTTATTGATCATTCTAGTTCAACAATCATCAAAGATAATTATCAATTATCAAAAATCAATAGAATATTAATAAGGATTAACATTGACGGGGCACCACCCTGGAATCAGGGACTAATAACCAGATAGATAACAGTCTCAATATTAGATTGTTTTCTTAGGGAAATCGACATCCGAAGAATATCGATTTTCGGGAAAAAAAACAATGAATGAAGGCTTGAATCCGAGCACTGACATCCCGTCAGCATGACACAGGTGTATGCAAAACAAACCAAAACACTTCTCTTTGTAATATAACAAAGTTTATTTATGCAATAATATCAATTAATAATTAATACAATGCAGTCAATAAACTTCCGACTTACAACTACAAACTAAACAGTGATATGACTAGATATGGAAATCAAAATAATCCTATAACACATGAGGGTGTGTGTGTGTTTGTGTGAGAGCGAGTGTGTGTGTGTGTGTGTGTGTGTGTAAGGAGGGACGCGCACAAAATGGCGGACGTGACTCTCGTGAAGAGTATGTCACGCGAGATTTCCGGCCAGGGAATATGGCCGCGAATTTGGGCGGAGAGAAACCAGTCAATGGTGTCTACCAGATATCGCGTGTATCCGCTTGTACGATAGCTTAGGGACAAAGCTGAGCTTTATCACGAAGTTATCCACTAGCCAAAAATGTGTCCGAGAATGTTTGTGAGGGATTGCGCGCACGTGCGTGTGTGTGTGTGGTTAGTACGAGAGAGAGAGAGAGAATAAAGTGACGGCCCCAAAGCTGGTTTCGCGATCGTGGTAGAGGAAGCAGCTGTTAGTTTATCACTCAGAGACGTGGTGGACGGCTCGTAAACTGTCCCGCGGCCTTTGATTCTTTAATGGATAAACTCAGTTTGCCGGTCTCACCCGCGATGGCAGAAAAGCACAACAGTCCAATGTGGTTGGACCACAATACAGCAAATCAAATTCGTGATAATTAATACCCTGAGTAAACTGTACAAGCAATAACCTTGGTACACAAGAATAACACACTATAATATTCTATCTCTGCCCAGACGTAAACCTCTTACTTGAATCGCATGAGGAAGCAGAATGTGTGTTCATCCGTCCTTTAACTCAGACTCGGTTCCTCGAGGCTCGGGTGATGACGGGAGGCCGTTTCCTCGCTCTGTCAGCAGGTGGTACGGCTGCTGATTCTTGGCGGGCTGGCGGAGAAATCAGCGACGTTGACTTGATTGAAGAGGGAAGAGAAATCTTTTCTCTTCACTTGTGCAGGCAAATGGATGAAGATGCGGATTGCTCGGCGGTCTCCTTCGGATCCGTTAGAGTGTTCGGTGGAACACAGAGTAATCTCAACTCGTCCAGTGAGATGAGATTGTATGGCCACAGTTTCAAGTCGGATGTTACTTCCTTGTGCCACGAGGCTGCACCTGAGAGCAGCAATGAGCTGCGTCTAGACATGGCAAGCAAAGTTGCTGGAAGCAAATCCTGGAAGTATTTCAGAGGTATTTCTACTCCTGATGATGTCATGGTTGAGGTGCGTTCTGTCGTGTGCCTCATCCAAAAGGAGTTGAGAGTTTGATCCTTTAGTGAGCAAGGCTTCATGGGAATTGTAGTCTGTTTTGGACTCCCTTTGTTTGATTTTGGCGTGATTTTTATCAGTATAATTTATTACCTGGTATGTGGGGGCCTGAGTTAGGTTTTACTACTGTGTTAGGCCTGCCTTTGTCTTCTATCTGCATACATGAGGCCCAACACCGTGAATGCAATACCGTGAATTATAAATGTCAATGGTTTGTTAACTATCTCTTTTTAAAACCGTGGTATACCGTGAAACCGTGATACCGTTAAATCCCTAAACCTGACCAGTCCCCCAGTCCCTGCCGCTGAAAAACACCCCCAGAGCATGATGCTACCACCACCATGCTTCACCGTTGGGATGGTATTGCACAGGTGATGAGCGGTGCCTGGTTTCCTCCAGACATGACGCTTGGAATTGAGGCCAAACAGTTCAATCTTCATTTCATCAGACCAGAGAATCTTGTTTCTCATAATCTTGAGAGTCCTTCCAAGCGGGCTTTCATGTGTCTGGCACTGAGGAGAGGCTTCCATCTGGCCACTCTGCCATAAAACCCAGATCGGTGGAGTGCTGCAATGATGGTTGTCCTTCTGCACGTTTCTCCCATCTCCACACATGATCTCTGGAGTGCAACCAGAGTGACCATCAGGTTCTTGGTCACCTCTCTTACCAAGGCCCTTCTCCCCCGATTGCTTAGTTTGGCCGGGTGGCCAGCTCTAGGAAGAGTCCTGGTTGTTCCAAATTTCTTCCATTTAAGAATTACGGAGGCCACTGTGCTCTTGGGAACTTTCAATGCAGCCAAAATATTTTGTAGCCTTCCCCAGATCTGTGCCTTGACACAATCCTGTCTCTGAGCTCTGCAGGCAGTTCCTTTGACCCCATGGCTTGGTTTTTGCTCTGATATGCATTTTCAGCTGTGAGACCTTATATAGACAGGTGTGTGCCTTTCCAAATCATGTCCAATCAATTGATTTTGCCACAGGTGGACTCCAGTCAAAGTGTAGAAACATCTCAAAGATGATCCAGAGAAATGAGATGCACCTGAGCTCAATTTCATGTGTCATAGCAAAGGGTCTGAATACTTATGTCAGTGTGATATTTCAGTTTTTCAAAAATCTGGGTTTTGCTTTGTCATTATGGGGTATGGAGTATAGATTGATGTGAAAAATAATTTAAAGCTGCAACATAACAAAATGTGAAAAAAAATGAAGGGGTCTGAATACTTTCTGAATGCACTGTATATACAGTTTAATGATTGCAGATAAGATCAACACAATACCCAAAAGATACAAAAAATAAATGAATTTAAATGAACACTTATTTTAATGCAATATTTACTCAGTTCTCAAAAAATATTTGAAAACAGAAAATGTGCATGATCCACTGAAACTGTGGAACTGACACTAGACGGGAAATGCCCGTTGTTAATTTGCCAAGCAGACACAGTTATCAGCCGATGCTGATAATCTCCATATAGACCAATATTGGTTGATTAATCATCCTGGCTGTCTAGTCAATTTTGAAGAAAGGTAGTTTTGTACATCCTTCTTTCTGGTCCCCTAATAAGAGTAATTTTGATGTTGTTACGCTGCAATTTATGAGTGTTTGTGGAATATTTTATGTACGCTCCTATGATAAATGGCTGTCTGTGGAACGGTGAACCTTTGAGCACTTTCAGGGCTCCAGACTAAAATTTGAGAGCTTGAAAGTTCTACAGATGATAGCACCAGTGGGGATTTGGGGCTATAAAATAAAAAATTTAAAGACAGAAACTAATAATAAAAGTGATTTTATTATTGTATTAAATAAGTGCAATTACCAATAACATTGCATATTTTGTCCCACTTAAATACACATGCGACAGCAGGGCATTGAATTTGATTTGGGATACAGATGTAAATGTACTTGTATTAAACAACAGTAACATCTATAAAAGGTAAAAAGTCAACACCTAATTTTATATATGGCTAAATTATTCTGAGAGTGTGAATGAGTTGGGACTCTTTTTATCTGGCTAATCTTCTGGAATTTCTGAAGGCTAACAAAATAATTTTCCAACAGTCATAGAGCATTAGAGAGAACATTTTTTATGCAGAAGGAAAACTAGTTTTGTTCATAATTCACAAAGGTCCAGGCTTTAAAGCCCTTGATTCCATTTTGTACTTGCCTTATTTTTTTTATAATTTTTTTTTTTTTTACCATAGTTGTGCCAAAGTATTGGTAGTTTTTACAGTGTTATTTATAATAAGACCACGGTAATCACAAGTAAAATAAAGCACGGATCTTCTCAACCATGGTAAGATGTACAGTTGTGCTCAAAAGTTTGCATACCCTTGGAGAATTGGTAATATATGTACAATTTTTAAAGACAACATGAGTGAGCAGACAAAACACATTTCTTTTATTTCTTAAGGGATTCATATTCAACTGTAGGTTATAACAGAATGGCACAATCATAAAACAAAACATGGCAACAAAGAAAAAAATGCAATGACCCTTGTTCAAAAGTCTGCATACCCTTAGTTCTTAATACTGTGTATTACCCCCTTTAGCATCAATGACAGCGTGCAGTCTTTTGTAATAGTTGTCTATGAGGCCCCAGATTCTTGCAGGTGGTATAGCTGCCCATTTGTCTTGGCAAAATGCCTCCAGGTCATGCAAAGTCTTTGGTCGTCATGCATGAACCGCACATTTTAGATCTCCCCAGAGTGGCTCAATGATATTAAGGTCAGGAGACTGTGATGGCCACTCCAGAACCTTCACCTTTTTCTGCTGTAACCACAGGAGGGTCAACTTGGCCTTGTGCTTAGGGTCATTGTCGTGCTGGAAAGCCCAAGAGCAACCCACCTGCAGCTTTCGTGCAGAAGAATGCAAATTGTCTGCCAGTATTTTCTGATAACATGCTGGATTCATCTTGCCATCAATTTTCACAAGATTCCCCGTGCCTTTAGAGCTCACACACCCCCAGAACATCAGTGAGCCACCACCATGCTTCACAGTGGGGATGGTATTCTTTTCACTATAGGCCTTGTTGACCCCTCTCCAAACATAACGCTTATGGTTGTGACCATAAAGCTCTATTTAGGTCTCGTCACTCCAAATTACAGTGTGCCAGAAGCTATGAGGCGTGTCAAGGTGTTGTCAGGCATATTGTAACCGGGCTTTTTTGTGGCATTGGTGCAGTAAAGGCTTCTTTCTGGCAACTCGATCATGCAGCTCATTTTTGTTCAAGTATCGTCGTATTATGCTCCTTGAAACAACCACATCGTCTTTTTCCAGAGCAGCCTGTATTTCTCCTGAAGTTACCTGTGGGTTTTTCTTTGTATCCTGAACAATTCTTCTGGCAGTTGTGGCTGAAATCTTTCTTGGTCTACCTGACCTTGGCTTGGTATCAAGAGATCCCTGAATTTTCTACTGTTTAATAAGTGATTGAACAGTACTGACTGGCATTGTCAAGGCTTTGGATATTTTTTTATATCCTTTCCATCTTTATAAAGTTCCATTACCTTGTTATGCAGGTCTTTTGACAGTTCATTTCTGCTCCCCATGGCTCAGTATCTAGCCTGCTCAGTGCATCCACATGAGAGCTAACGAACTCATCGACTATTTGTACACAGACACTAATTGCAATTTAAAAAGCCACAGGTGTGGGAAATTAATCTTTAATTGCCATTTAAACCTGTGTGTGTCACCTTGTGTGTCTGTAACAAGGCCAAACATTCAAGGTAATGTAAACTTTTGATCAGGGCCATTTGAGTGATTTCTGTTATCATTATGATTTAAAAAGGAGCCAAACAACTATGTGATAATAAATGGCTTCATATGATCACTATCCTTAAATAAAAGACAGTTTTTTTTTTTTTTTTTTTTGCATGATCAGTCATATTTTCAAAATCAGTGCCAAAATGTCACAGTTTCTGCCAGGGTATTCAAACTTTTGAGCACAACTGTAGGCTAATATGATTTCTAAAAAACAAAACAAAGTATAGCATTTTTGTAATGAAAAACAGTATCCTAAACACATTTAAAACTATAAATACAAAATATAAACATTTAGAAACTGCCATAATTGTAACAAAAATTAATTATATACCCTCACTCCCCTAATATATTATAGTATATAATAGAACTATATTAATATGAAAATATTTAATGTGAATATATTTCTGCTAAAATCCTAGTATCATACAGTTAATGTTACTAGTAAATACATTGTAAATCATTGTAAGTATAGTAGTATGTGGATTGAAAAGTCTTCTAATTTACATCTGTACATTAATTTCAGTGTTTTCTCCTGTTCATCTCGTCAATGTGGTTTAGAATATGATCGGGGCTATTTAATATGGTTTTACACTAGTTTACTCAACCAGGGATATTGAGGTTTTCATAGGCGTTTCTAGTGATCTATGCTGCGCGGGTGACACCGGGTCACAAGTAAACGCACCCTGCGCTCGCGCTGCTCTATTCATTGAGCCATGCTGATAATTGCAATTATCATATAGCAAGATTTAGTCGCATTGGCAGGAAAAGTGGTCAGAAAATGTGATAATTTAGTAGCAGCCTGGAGCCCTGACTTCAGTAGTTACTGATTGTGAGCATTAGGCCATATGCCTTAGTAGTAACCATGTTTACATGCAGTTAAGAAAGCGGATTGTTCAAGGGTTTTTGCAGAAATCGTCGTTCTGAAACGTCATGTAAATGCGAATGCCGATTTCCTTACGGCGTTTAAGGGATTAAGAGAAAGCGGGTTAACACACCTAGGTTTCTCCTGGAGAAAGCTGCTTATGTGGCTATGTAAACACAAGAGTGTGCATGTGCATGGAATTGACCAAATAACAAATGTAATAGGATGGAGCCCAACAACAGGTAAATAAAACATTTCTTTTAGTACAGTGGGAAAAGCACATACACTATAAACTATACCCATTTATAAACACCACTGTAAAATTTCAACAGTCCCTTACATTAACGTATATGCACTCATACATTGAGGGAATCCTGAAGTTTTTGGTAAAGGAAACCCAACTATTGAAGCGCAATTCCGCTGCAGGTCGTGATAGAAAGGCAACAACTCTGGAATATCTGAAAATAAAGCAAAGCAACAGAAAATAAAAATAGTGAAGTCTTCCTCAGATACCGTGTTTGTTATTTACACAAGTGTCGCAAGGAAATTACGTTGCTGTGAAGAATGCTGCTTACTGACTGAGTCGCATGTATACAGGAGTAAAGAGTACACCGCTTATACAGTGCATGTAAACGGGAACACTGCTTTCTTTTAATACGCCGCTTTCTTGCAATAAGCCGCTTTCTGGTGTCCAGGTCTAACTGATGTAGAACAAGACTTCCACTGCAGTGGCACACTTATTAACATACCCATGTCAGAACTGTTGTTGCCAAGCATGGCTGATTCTATCAAGGGATTTGGGTATTATTTTTACCCTGTCTCAGTTGTGTTGGCATTGTTACAGGATGTGTGATGGAGTGCCTGACCTGTGATATATTACTGTGACTGTTTTGACTGTGAGATTAGCTGCGGATCAGTGCATGAATGTAATTACAGTAGTAATGCTGAGCAGTTGTGATGAGTTGTAATGACCTGGCTGAGAAATTAATGGCCTGCTGGGACAAAAATGCCTGGGAGGCCCCAATTGTACCTTGGTGATTTACCCACTTATTTGCAATGAAAGACAGATGCTATATCTGCAGCAGAACATGACCCTTTAAAGGAATAGTTCACTCAAAAATAACCCATATGCCGTCTCAAACTCTTATGACTTTAATTCTTCTGCGGAACACAAACAAAAATATTTTGATGGAGATAGATTTGAATATTTCCATACAATGCAAGTCAATTGGGTCAAACACTTCCAAGCTTCAAAAAGGAGATAAAGGTGGCATTAAGGTAATCCAGATGACTTAAGTGGTTTAATCCATGTCTTTTGAAGCGATACGATCAGTTTTGGGTGAGAACAGTCCAAAAGGTAACATCCTTTTGACTATAAATACTGCAGTTTCCTTGCCCCGATCATAATGTGAAGTTTGATTACAAATCCTTGCACTTGACACAAGCACAGAGCGCCCATGTACATGCTTTACACACGCCATTCAAATATCTTTATCCTTTTTTTTTTTATTTCCGCAGAAAAAAGAAAGTCATACGAGCTTGAGATGGCAAAATGGTGAGTTAATGTTAAGAGAATTAAAATTTTGGGTGAACCATTGCTTTAAAATATATTTTGTGTGAAATAATTTCTTTAATTCTTGTCTGTAATATTAGATTTTCTTAAGAAAATTGTCTATAAAATTTGCTGTTAGAGTGTTAAACTTGTAGTTTATAGGTTGCCAGGGCATTGCTATGCATTAGCTAGGACATAGTTATGTGGTTGCTAGCGTGTATTTGGTGGTGTCTTGGTGGTTGCATACTGGCCCAAATCAAAAGAGCCCAGGCAAATTACATGCGAAGGTCAGGTGTTTGTTATGGTTGAGATTGTTCAAAAGAATAACAACACATTTTTAAGAATTGCAGGTCTCAGAAGCTGTTTTGTAATAGCTAATTATTATCAGGACTCTTCAATAAGGATGGCCTGCTGGACCAGGGTCAGTGTGAGAGAGTTTCGGTCCAATTGATGGCCACTTGCACTATCGAGCCAATGCTACGTTGTCTCAATGTTACATTCGTTGATCTTGTAAATGTTTTTAATACCTTGCAAATGTATAAATTTGGATTTCTATGATTCACTAAACATTGTTGTTACGAATTTTGCCTATTTAAACTTTTCACCAAGGTAACATTATCTAGCTGGCTCAAATATTGTATATGAAGTTAAATCAATAGTGTAGTCTAGGGCATATGCAGGCATACGCCGTATGCCCAACTATCTTTCTTAGGATTTTGCGTATGCCCACCTCAAATAATTGATGATACGTATGGCCGCCAGAACAACAAGTATTCTTTTGACCTGGAACTTTTTCAATCTACTAATGCGATGCCGCAGCACCGTTGAGTGAATTAAATTTTTTTTATTTTATTTTATTTTTTTTATTTTTTTTTAAAGTGGACAGATATTCTCTTTAAATGCACGCGGAGCTGCGGGAGTGCAACTGATGGCACAGGCAAGACGGACAGGAAACAGTTTCATTATACACAGAAAAGCACACAATAGTACACAAATAAAACAAATAACTATTCATTTTTATGTAGGCTATATATGGTTGTACAAGGTAACGTGTTAATGTGAACATTACTACACTCATATTAGCTATACAATGCTTAACAGTTTATTGCATATTATGAATTAGTTTATTAGAGTAATAATAAAGTATTAACAATTTTCATAGTAGCCTATTTATAACAGTAATGACACCTATTAATTTAAATACATATTTAACCTCAAATTACCATACCATGGTAAGAAACTTACCCTGATATACATTTTGGAAGTTTATGTGGGACTATAATTACAACAGTCTTTTTTATTTTTTATTTTTTAATTTAATTTTACATATGTACTGTATATAAATGTAAATGAATTTTAGAGATCGGGTGCATGGGGTGGGGGGTTGGGTCTTTCATAAATTCACAGCATGCCCACCTCTTCAGACACTACTACACCAAATCGAATGGCATCAATATGAACGTGTTGAAAATCACAAATAAAGGAGTATGTTTAGCATTGTATGCCATCATTTTCCAGAAAAGATTAACCTTGAATGAAAAATATACATACGGTATTGTTCTGGGTACAGTTCATACAAAACTACATTGTTGAAAATAGCATTTTTTGTAAAAGTCTGACCATAGTTAAAGCGTGTATTTTCTGCACCACAACCACCACCGAACAGAATTGCTATTATAAACATCGATTTTAACATCGTCTTCGAAATACACATGGTTTGATATTTTGGTATCTAATAAATTTAAATTAACACATTTTAAAGGATGAATTTCTTAAGGGTCTAAATAATTTTTAGGGCCACTGGATATTCTGGGAGAGTTTCCTCAGAGTTTCCTCAATCTGAATGTGCCAAATAAGCTGAGACTTTTAAAAGAGTTCACTTTGACCTGTTTAAGTCTGACTGACATTTCCTTTTTTCATTTTCCATTTTCTCAGAGGACCTTACTTTTTTTGAATTTCTCTCCTCTGCATGATCCAGCATTGCTATGACAACTGAACCGCCCCACCCTGTGTGCACAATGCTGATTGGAAAAGTGTCTTGTGCAGCAGTGACAGTGTGCTCTCGAGGAAAGATTTAGCAACAGCGCAGTTAAGTAATGTGTATGAGAGCTATTAGATGAGGTAAGGCTTTTTCGCAGGATGTACTAACAAAGGAAGGTCACTGTTACCTTGTTCTAAAATTCTAAGTTTAGAGCTGCATGGACTCAATGACGGCAGGTGTGGGAGGCTTGTTTGTGCTCTTGTTGAGGATAGACGTGGCAGACTTTTATCTATATTGCACTGCGGTTGAGATCATCCCTTGTTCCCACGTTTTTCCACTTGTTAGATATCTGAGCCGGGACTGCTTGCCTCCATCTAAGATGGCTACATCCTGTGCCCAGACCTGGACATGACATGGATGTGGAACATATGTCATCATAGCCACAAACAGAGAATAATGGCAGTGTCCAAATGTCTTCTGAAAATTATTTTTGTCTAGACAGCCATTTGGGCAAGTTACTCATTCAAGTGTTGACAAGTGTGGTTTATTTATATTTATTTATAACCCCATTCACCCCTTAATTAAAGGAATACTTCACCCATATTGGATTTTGTCATCATTGAGCATGCATGCATGCATGATTTAACACCCATTATTAGTGGTGCACCGATCAGGAAATTTGAGGCAGATACCGAGCTCTGATTTTTTTAACACTAAGGTCGGCTGACATCGATACCAATTTAACACTTTAATACTTTACAAAAAGATTCCATTTGTTAACATTATTTAACAATATTACTGTAGTTAACATGAACTAATGAACTTGATGTTAGTTACAACATATTCTAATAAATGTTTTAAATAAAAAGTTGTATTAGTTAGTGCACATTAATGCACTATGAACTAACAATGAACAATTGTATTTTTATTAACTAACATTATGATTAATAAATGCTGTAAAAATATATTGTTCATTGTTTGTTCATGATACCTAATGCATTAACTAATGTTAAAGAAATGAAACCTTTTAATTAAGTGTTACCAAAATTACATTAAAATTACATTAATTGTGAATTGCTAACATTTATTTGTATTAGTTATTATAGTAACAGTTATTAATAGTTCTGTTGTCAATATCAAACATACATTGTGACATACTGGCAGCCAAAAATCATGAGCGCATCACACACAGCAGGGATACTTTCAAAAATAAGAAAAATATATCCATTACAAGCTTCAAACTGCTCCAGTGAGAAATCATTAATATCTATGATTTGTTTACTGTCTTTGGCATCTTGTTGTAACACAAATCACTAATTATTAAGCAAATGCGTGAGGACGTGGTACCGTTATTGAAGGTTAAACAGTTATATCTTTTATTAGTGATCAACATTAATCTGATTTACAGTTGTGCTCAAAAGTTTGCATACCCTGGCAGAAATTGTGAAATTTTGGCATTGATTTTGAAAATATGACTGATCATGCAAAAAAACTGTCTTTTATTTAAGGATAGTGATCATATGAAGCCATTAATTATCACATAGTTGTTTGGCTCCTTTTTAAATCATAATGATAACAGAAATCACCCAAATGGCCCTGATCAAAAGTTTACATACCCTTGAATGTTGGCCTTGTTACAGACACACAAGGTGACACACACAAGTTTAAATGTCAATTAAAGGTTAATTTCCCACACCTTTGGCTTTTTAAATTGCAATTACTGTCTGTGTATAAATAGTCAATGAGTTTTTTAGCTCTCATGTGGATGCACTGAGCAGGCTAGATACTGAGCCATGGGGAGCAGAAAAGAATTGTCAAAAGACCTGCATAACAAGGTAATGGAACTTTATAAAGATGGAAAAGGATATAAAAAGATACCCAAAGCCTTTAAAATGCCAGTCAGTACTGTTCAATCACTTATTAAGAAGTGGAAAATTCAGGGATCTCTTGATACCAAGCCAAGGTCAGGTAGACCAAGAAAGATTTCAGCCACAGCTGCCAGAAGAATTGTTTGGTATACAAAGAAAAACCCACAGTTAACCTCAGGAGAAATACAGGCTGCTCTGGAAAAAGACGGTGTGGTTGTTTCAAGGAGCACAATATGACGATACTTGAACAAAAATGAGCTGCATGGTCGAGTTGCCAGAAAGAAGCCTTTACTGCACCAATGCCACAAAAAAAGCCCGGTTACAATATGCCCGACAACACCTTGACACGCCTCACAGCTTCTGGCACACTGTAATTTGGAGTGACGAGACCTATGTTTGGAGAGGGGTCAACAAGGACTATAGTGAAAAGAATATCATCCCCACTGTGAAGCATGGTGGTGGCTCACTGATGTTTTGGGGGTGTGTGAGCTCTAAAGGCACGGGGAATCTTGTGAAAATTGATGGCAAGATGAATGCAGCTTGTTATCAGAAAATACTGGCAGACAATTTGCATTCTTCTGCGAAAGCTGCGCATGGGACGCTCTTGGACTTTCCAGCACGACAGTCACCCTAAGCACAAGGCCAAGTTGACCCTCCAGTGGTTACAGCAGAAAAAGGTGAAGGTTCTGGAGTGGTCATCACAGTCTCCTGACCTTAATATCATCGAGCCACTCTGGGGAGATCTCAAACAGGCGGTTCATGCAATACGACCAAAGACTTTGCATGACCTGGAGGCATTTTGCCAAGATGAATGGGCAGCTATACCACCTGCAAGAATTTGGGGCCTCATAGACAACTATTACAAAAGACTGCACGCTGTCATTGATGCTAAAGGGGGCAATACACAGTATTAAGAACTAAGGGTATGCAGACTTTTGAACAGGGGTCATTTCGTTTTTTTATTTGTTGCCATGTTTTGTTTTATGATTGTGCCATTCTGTTATAACCTACAGTTGAATATGAATCCCATAAGAAATAAAAGAAATGTGTTTTGCCTGCTCACTCATGTTGTCTTTAAAAATGGTACACATATTACTAATTCTCCAAGGGTATGCAAACTTTTGAGCACAACATGTAAATTGGGATCCTCACAGAATAGCGCTGAGATGAGTGACTGATGTGATATTGAGAACAGCTGGAGAGCCGCATGTTTGATCGACACAGATACAGTGGCATTCTAGATGGGGGCCTGAAGCCTAGACACCCCCCCCCCCCCCCCATGTGCCCCCCCACTCACAGACTCCCCCAGGTCGGCCAACACTCCACTCGCAAATGTGCGCATGTCTGTTTATGTTTTACATCAAAAGCGGTGAATAATCATATGATATCCACTCTCATGTGAACGTGTTTTTTCTTACGTTGCCAGATTTTTTGAATAAGCTGATTTTGGGTAGTTATCAGCATACCGATGTGCATGTAAACACACACAATGACAACAGAATTAACATTTTTGGGTCAACTATTCCTTTAAGCCCATTAGATTTTTTGTCTGATTTTGTCCTGTTTCTTTTCATTTTTACAGCCAAACCTTTCACTTCCAATGTCAAACAGATGCGCTTGCGCAAGGAAGATTTCGAGATCCTAAAGGTGATTGGACGGGGAGCTTTCGGAGAGGTAAGGATTGTGCTTGTGCTTTGTGGAGCATTCTAGATTATTAGATCCCTTAACAGTCCCTTTGCATCATATAAAGTCAGCATTTTTTAATGAGTTACACAATTTCGTTTTTTTGCATCACAGGTACTGCAAGTTTTAGTGTAAGGTAATTGTTCATTCAGTACTTTAAGAGCCTGTGGCAGCTTATGTTCTTTTGTAATGACTTGAAGTGTGATGTATTGACTGTGTGGTGGACAGGTAGGCCAGGTAACCAGCACTGTTAGGTTTAGTGAGGCCTGGCTATTCAGTATGGCCCATGAAGCTTGAACGTTGAATGGGAGCCACATTCTAAAACCCCAGCAAACAGTTTTGTCGAATTTTTATTGAGGTTTTATTTCATTGTGACTGAGGAAACAGCTCTGTGGCACTTGGATGCAGATCTATTAAATTCCTTAGAAATCAAATACTTTAAAGGTGAAATTAATTTCTGCACCACTAGCAGCACCGAGTGGAATGGCAAAAATGATGACAAACAGGTTTACTGAACACTTCACCTGTTTTCCTTTGGTAGTTCACCCAAAAAAGAAAATCTGTCATCATTTACTCAACCCTTTTTGTGGCTCCAAACCAGGGCCGGATCTAGTGGGTGCTGGGGTGGGCTTCCCTCCCCCCAAATTATCCCCATGCTCCTCCAAGCGCAAGTGAAGCAAAAGGTCGAATTGTATCATCACGGCGCTAACCAAAACCCATATGAAAACCCTTTTCATTTTTTACTTTTTTTTTATTACATTTTTTTTTTTTATATTTCCTCCCCTTTTCTCCCCAATTTGGAATGCCCAATGCGCTCTAAGTCCTCGTGGTGGAGTAATGACTCGCCTCAATCCGGGAGGCAGAGAACAAATGCCTCCATGTCTGAGACAGTCAGTCCACGCATCTTATCACTTGGCTTGTTGTACGCGTTACCACGGAGACATAGCACATGTGGTGGCTTCACGCTATTCTCCATGGCATCCACGTACAACTCACCATGCGCACCACCGAGAGCGAGAACCTCATAGCGACCACGAGGAGGTTACTCCATGTGACTTTACCCTCCCTAGCAACTGGGCCAATTTGGTTGCTTAGGAGACTTGGCTGGAGTCACTCAGCACGCCCTGGATTCAAACTCACGACTCCAGGGGTGGTAGTCAGTGTCTTTACTCGCTGAGCTACCCAGGCCCCTGAAATCCCTTTTCTTTCTTCTCTGGAACACAAAAGGAGATGTTTGACAGTCACCATTCATTTTAATTACATCTTTTTTTTTTTTTTTCATGCAATAAAAATGAATGGTGACTTAGGCTGTCATTCTCCATAACATCTCATTTTGTGTTGCATGGAAGAATGAAAGTCATACAAGAACAACATGACGGTTAATAAAATCATTTACATTTTTTTGTGAACTATCCCACTAAGTAGTTTTTACTGGGCAAAATGTGTTTTCTCTACTTGTCAATGTCTGGTGAGCCATGATTCATCCCCACCCTCCCACCCAGGGAATGTTCTCATCTGACACACCTCTCGACAGGCTTTCCGGACAAGTGTCTGCTCACTTCAGTCCATCTGGAATCAACAGCTCATGGAACTCTTGCAGAAAGTCTGTTCTGCCTGATGTGATGCCATTTCCAAAATAACATGAGAGGAAGCAATGCAGCTGTGACAAACCATGCAAAGGAACACTACAGGCAGAATGAGGATCACTCATACACTTTCATCACCTGATGGATTATGATAGGCTCATGCAAGCAAAAGTAGTGCTTTCTGTGTAGACTTCTGAGCCAGTAGCTGCTACTGAATTTCTAATTTGAAGATGAAGCATATAGTCAGCTGGAAGATAAAAGGTTTCTATAAAATGTTTACATCCCAGCTTCAAGGAAGCTTCAAAACACAGGACATTTAAACATGAAACTCAACCATTTTGAGTACTGCTTATCTCTGTAGTTTGTTAAAATGGCCTTTATTTATTAGTTGATGTGTAGGGTGTGTAAAATGGGATCTTTGAAGATATCACCACATACAGTTGCAATCAAAATTATTCAACCCCCCGACCAGCAATACATTCTGGTGATGTGAATTAAAACACATCAGCTAAAACCTCAGTAAACAAAGTAGGTTTTTAATACATATTTGAGTGATTTTGAGAACAAATAGTTCAGTTTACCCAAATTTTAAAATAAAAAATAACTAATTCTCTCCACAAATGTCATGTCAAAAATATTCAACCCCCAAAGTCAATCATTTGTGGAGCATCCTTTATCCTTAATAACAGTAAATAAATTTTTCAGGTAAGTGTTCTCAGGCTTCGGACACCTCTCTATTAGAATTTGTACACATTTCTCAGGACCAAAAGCTTCCAGCTCATTGACATTCTTTTATTTCTGTGCTGCCACTGTTTCCTTGAAATCCCAACAAAGGTTTGCAATGAGATTTTAATGATGGACTGAAAGGGCCATTTAAGGACATTCCACGACCTATCCCTGAACCAGATTTTGGACAACTTGGATGTATCCTTGGTGTTATTGTCTTACTGGAAAGTCCAGTGATCACCGAGCTTCAATTAACACACTGAAGGCATCACATTTTTCATGCCAAAATGGCCTGATACCTGAAAGAAGCCATGGTGTCAGTCACATAGTCAGGTTAGCCGTTTCCTGCAGCCACAAAACACCCCCATAACAGGACTGACCCATCTTCATGCTTGACTGTGAGGATGGTGTCGTTCTTGTCAATACCTTGTCATATTACTCCAGACGTACTACTGACCCATGGGTCTAAAACTCATTTTCAGTTTAGTGTCATACGTCTATAAAACCTTCTTCCAGGACTCCACAGGTCTTTCCTAATTACTTCTTGAATATTCAGTCAACTGGAGTCAACATTTCCCTTGATGAAGTTTTGCTTTCTTCCACACCCCAAGAAGGTTGCTGTTGTACAATATTTAAAAAATGTATGAATGGTGCTGTCAGCTTTGTCTATTGGAAATTGAAGTGCCTTGCAAATGTACTTTTAGCCATGACCTTTCTTGTGTAATGAAATAATCTCCTCTATTAGCTTTTGAGACAGCTTATTTTTAATTGCATTTTTTGCATAGAAATACATTTTTGCTTACAGCGCTAAACTTAAATTTTAAAACTTAAGTGCCATTGCAGATTGATTACTTAATTTTGTTTTAAAACGATTACTTGTGCAGCCTTACATATTTAAGAAACAGCTACATGCAATAGGGGTTGAATAATTATGACATGGCTGTATTTAAAAAGAAAATCCTGCTATTTAGAAATATTAGGTTATATATTCACACTATGACTTTGAATGTGTCATTCAACTGATATAGATGTAAAGTTTAAAAATTCTGGGTCTTCAGAAAAGCTTACCTTTGTAAATCTTTACTGTCTTGGGGGGTTGAATCATTTCGATTGCAACTGTACATGATGTCAGACAGCAAAGAGCAAAGAACTCTGAAGAGGACTCCTTTAAAACAAAGTCTGAGCTAAGAACACTGTGCTCCTTCCTGATCAAATCACTGTAGGGGACATTGCCAGAACATTGATGTGTTGTCTGGTCATCATTTTACAGAGTAAAGATATCACATGCTTAACTGAACCCAACACTCTAAACTTTCTCTTCAAGGCAGACTTTTGACTAACAGTGCAAAGTTTGGTCGATTGTGCAAGTTATTTTGGCCCAGGAAGAGACCATTTGACTGACAATTTTAGGCAAACAATCACAGTTGTTCTTTACAGAATGATACCGAGGTAGAGAATAGTACTGCTTAGGTGCATTTCTTCTATTTCTTTATTTCTTCTAATTGGATTTAGAATGCTTTTGCTGTATACAGTTACTGAGCAATTTATTAGGAACACTATACTAATACTAGGTAGGGCCTCCCTTTGCTCTCAAAAGAGCCTCAATTCTCAAATCTCCTTTGAGATTCTGGTCCATGTTGTCATGATTGCACAATGCAATTTCTGCTAATTTATCAGCTGCAAATTCATGCTGCAAATCTCCTGTTCTACCACATCCCAAAGGTGACTGGGAAGGCCACTGAAGAACCGTGAACTCATTGTCATGTTCATGAAACCAGTTTGAGACAACTTTTGCTTTGTGAAATGGTGCATTATCATGCTGGAAATAGCCATTAAAAGATGGGTAAATTGTGGCCATCAAAGCATGCACATGGTCAGCAACAATACTCAAATAGGCGGTGGCATTCAAGCGATGATTGATTGGTATTAACGGGACCAAAATGTGCCAAGAAAACATTCCCCACACATTACACCAACGCCACCAGCATGGATGGTTGATACAAGGCAGGTTGGGTCCATGGAGTCATGATGTTGGCGCCAGATTCTCAGCAGAAATCGAGATTCATCAGACCAGGTTTTTCAAGTCTTCAACTGTCCAGTTTTGTTGAGTCTGTACCCACTGCAGCATCAGCTTTCTGTTCTTGGCTGACAGAAGTGGAACCTCACGTGGTCTTCTGCTGTTGTAGCCCATTCACCTCAAGTTTTGACATGTTCTGAGATACTATTCTGCTCCCCACAATTGTACAGAGTGGATATCTGAGTTATCATAGCCTTTCTGTCAGCTCAAACCAGTCTGGCAATTCTCTGTTGACCTCTCTCATCAACAAGGTGTTTCCATCCGCAGAACTGCCACCCACTGGATGTTTTTTTGTTTTTGGCACCATTCTGAGTATACTCTAGAGACTGTTGTGCATAAAAATCCGAGGAGATCAGCAGTTACAGAAATATTCAAACCAGCCTGTCTAGCACTAACAATCATGTCACGGTTGAAATTACAGAGATCACAATTTTTCCTCATTCTGATGATTGATGTGTACATTAACTGAAGCTCCTGACCTGTATCTGAAAAAGTAAGTGTGCAGGTGTTCCTAATATAGTGCTCAGTTAGTGTATATTCTGCTGGATTGTTCTACATTGTTTCTGCAGTTTTAACAAATAGAGATTATTAAATAAGCAGTTTTCTGCCAATAATATGCTGTGCTTTTCTTCTTTTTATGTATTTTGTTTAATAAAATTATGTGGTGGAAATGGCGGAATAATAATATGGCAGTAATATTTTCCTCACTTGTCTCATATTTAATCTCAAGCATGTTCTTCACTGACACTGTTGTCTTGGTAAACAAGTACACTCACTTTTGAAAACCTTAATTAGGGTAGAAATTGTTGGTTGTGTGGCAAATGACGCCTCAATTGTAGGTCGTAATATGTGTAAAATAAATAATTTTCACACAATACATTAATATTGAAATGGTTTGTTTATTGGAGTATTTTGTTTAGATTATCATAGTTTTAAAAATTTTTATTGTTCATATTTTTATGATGGATTTTTAGATTTTAAGATCAAAAGTCTGCATCTGGGACAAGGGTAAAACAGCTGTACATAAAAAGCATTTGAAAAGTAGCAAAAATAAATGATGATGGCATGGTAAAGTTACTACGACAGTTTCTAATGTGACAAAAAAAAAGTTAATCTGTTAGTTTTGATAAAAGACAAACATTTGGACATGGAAGAAGTTAGAAACACCCGTAAATGCAATAAAAACAAGTGTTTCTAGGTAAAATTATATAATCAGAACTGATGTTCTGGTCTTCTTTACAGGTTGCAGTAGTAAAGGTGAAAAATTCCGACAAAGTATTTGCCATGAAGATCCTTAACAAATGGGAAATGCTGAAAAGAGCTGAGGTGGGTTTCAGCTTTAAATTACAGTAAATTTTTCTCAAGATGATTTTTGTATAATGAGAAAAATGGGGCTTTACCATTCAGCTTATGCAGGCGTTTCTACTATTCCCTGTGTCATTCCTTAGCTTCCCTGTTGAGTGTTGATCTTTACCCATGACATGAGAAACCTGTTAAACAAACATTTCTTGCTCTATATGTTTCAGAAACCATTCCTCTCAGTATAGACCCCAAATAGACCCCTTGGTTGTGGGTCAGTCCAAGTATTTTTGATTGCTGAAAGTGTAATGTGGTTTTCTTTGATGTTTTCCCCTCTTTCCTCAGACGGCATGCTTTCGGGAGGAACGGGACGTGCTGGTGAACGGGGACAGCCAGTGGATCACGACGTTACATTATGCTTTCCAAGACGAGAACAACTTGGTGAGTGAGACAGTGTTTCCTGCATCTCTGTTCGCTACAGCTACAGTTACTGAATCCATAGTTTCACAGTGAAAGAAATTATGTTTCTTAAGTTATAAGTTTGTTAAAATGTGTTGCTGTGTCCTGCAGAATCCGTCAGAACAGTTATTGAATCAACATTTGTCTCACATATCGAGCAAGTCATTAGTTCACTCACGTCTGACTCGAAATGAAGCAAAAACTATTTTGTGTATTCAAGGTTTGTGAACCTTACATCAGTATCATTAATGACTGGTTGTTCATATGACATTGTGGAGTTAAAGATAGATATTTACAACAGATTTGTTTTTCCTAAATAATATTTGTATTATACAGAAGTTATTTCCGGTCCACTTATCTGGTTGGACAAGTAGCGTTCCTTCCAAGAGTGCTAATATTTACTATAAAAACACTGTTTGTATTACTCCGCTTACTTGTATTCACAGCATTCAACAGGCTGTCAGTCTCGCAACATTGCAATGGTTGGTCGTGCTTTGGATTTGTTTGGAACTATTTTTATTTGAAGAGCAATGTTGTATTGAATTCTGTCGGACTTTTATGGCTTTAAATGAAGTGATCTTTGTTGGTTACAGGTTTGGAGGTGGATTGGCTCATAACTTCAAGTGACATATATTCTAAAGGCACAATGAGTGAAAAAAGCATCTGAAACCTCCAGTTTTGTTATCATTTGTCATAAGATGTAAAGGGGGAGTATATATTTAACTGTGCCGTTTTGTATGTAAGGTGATGGAAGAAGAGAGACTCTTTTATAAATTATTATCAGCTCCGCATCATGAGTGGGAGAGTGAGGGAATAAAACTGGAGGAACAGAGTGATAAAGAGGTTTATAGAAGAAAGAATGTCATGGGTAATTGAGATAGTATGAATTAATACGAGGGAAGAGTGACAAGGCAATTTTAAAGATGTAGACTGCTTGTAATTACCCAAAGATTGATGTCTTTGTTTTCCATCCCCTCCAGAATGTTTTTTCTCCTCCACTATTTCTTTCTAATTCCCTCCCTGTTTCTCTCTCCTCACAGTACCTGGTTATGGACTACTATGTAGGGGGAGATCTGTTGACGCTGCTCAGTAAGTTTGAAGATCGTTTACCTGAGGACATGGCCAAGTTTTATCTGGCTGAGATGGTGCTGGCTATTGACTCTGTACATCAGCTACATTATGTTCACAGGTGAGCCCTTGTCTCTTTCTGCACATTAATTGCAACCAAATCACAACCGATTTGAAACTCTTTGTTTCCTGTGAGTCTTGATATCTATAAATGAAATGTTTTGGAACTAGAGGGGCAATTAAAGGAACATTACTGGTTAAATACAACTTAACGGATGTAGAATTATATGTATAATAATTTCCAATTGTCCTTCAATTTGTGAAAAAGAATATTTGGGGCCTGGGTAGCTCAGTGGTAAAATACGCTGGCTACCACCCCTGGAGTTTGCTAGTTCGCTAGTTCGAATCCCAGGGCATGCTGAGTGACTCCAGCCAGGTCTCCTAAGCAACCAAATTGGCCCGGTTGCCAGGGAGGGTGGAGTCACATGGGGTAACCTCCTCGTGGTCGCTATAATGTGGTTTGTTCTCGGTGGGGCGCATGGTGAATTGAACGTGGTTGCCGCGGTGGATGGCGTGAAGCCTCCACACGCGCTATGTCTCTGTGGCAACGCGCTCAACAAGCCACGTGTTAAGATGCGCGGGATGACTGTCTCAGACGCGGAGGCAACTGGGATTCGTCCTCCGCCACCCGGACTGAGGCGAATCACTATGCGACCACGAGGACTTAGAGCGCATTGGGAATTGGGCATTCCAAATTGGGAGAAAAAGGGGAAAAATCCCCCCCCCCCCAAAAAATAAATAAAAAAATAAATAAATAAATAAATAATAAAAAAAAAAAAGAAGGTTTACATGTGCAGTTATTTTCAAGCTACGGCAGATTTTTGCATAGTCGCATGTTGTATCACCTCTGTCTTACGGAGCATGAGCACAACACCGATTAACATACCAATTGTGGTCCAATTAACATGTACAAGCTGGACGAAGCCAAGCTGCAGTTGCATTTTCTAGGTCTGTTAGTCCGACTTCTCAGAAATTGGACTGGAAAGATTTCTGTCTGAAATGTTTATATGACATTTTAAAAGATAAGTAAATTACATGTAAACGTACTGAGTACCTTGCCCCATAGACTTCCATTGTAAGTGCATTACTGTAAACGTGATTTTTTGTTTGTTTTTGCAAACTGAAGGACTAGTCAAAATAATTACCTGTGGTAATCGATAGCATGTATTATTTTTTATTTAATCATGAATATTTCTTTAATAAATGCCATTTTATTTGGAAGAAGTGATTCTTTAGGCCAGTTTTACTGCTTATTATTGTTATATCAATCAACAACAAAGAACATACTGAAGTCAGAGAAGCAGAAAAGACAATGTTTAGACTGAGTCATGGCTGAATTGGAACCCATCTTCAGTTATCACACAGGAAGTGGCCTCTCCACATTTGCGTAATGATAGACTGCAGTTGCATAAAGCCCTAGCTGTGATAAATGTGTTTGTACTGGGACTTTGGGTGTGCTTCAACAGGCTTTAATTAATCCCACGAAGCACATTTGGTACATATACAGACACACTTTCTCTAATGTACTCACATTCTCCTCATAAACTTAAATGCAGATGTTGTAGTCTTGGTCTACCAATTGCACACTGTGTTTGGGTCAGCCAGAGGGACAGGCAGAGGGAAGTTTAAGGCAGTAATCATGGGGTTAGAGGTGTGGTCAACTCTCCTCTCGTGAGACTTTGGCACGCCTGGTTTGAGAAGGGTGGGAACAGCATGGATTGGTCTCAAGGGATGGGGTTGGTGTGGGTGTGTTTTTGAATGAGCAAGCCGTTTTGAAGGCTGTGCATATGGGAATAAGTGTATCTGTGTATGTTTGAGGGTGGACGATGTACTTTGTTAAAATAGTTGAGACGCCACAGTTTGCAAGAATGCACAGTCATGAGTTGACATTTAACAATGCACCATATCAGAAAACGGACTTAAAGGAATAGTTCACCCCAATATGAAAATTCTGTCATCATTTACAGAATTCACCCTCATGTTGTTTCAAATCCATATGGCTTTCTGTCTTTTGCAGAACACAAAAGGGGTAATTTTGAAGAATGTCTTGTTAATTTATTTCTGTACAATGGTATTCAATGGTGACTCACTTTAAAGTTAAAAAAGGGACCCAAAAGTGTCATAAAATTAGACCATGCAACTCCATGCATCATTTTCCAAGACTTCTAAAGGCATACAATAGGCTTTAAAGGAATAGTTCACCCAAAAAAGTAATTTCTGTGATCATTTACTCACCCTAATGTCGTTTCAAGTCCATATGGCTTTCTTTTTTCCATGGAACCTTATAGGAGTTTAAGTTTAGCAGAATGTTCATGCTGCTCTTTTCCACACAGTGACAATAAATGGGGACAAAAAATGACAAAAAAGCACATTTAAAAAGTTCATGAGACTCCAGAAGTCTTTTTAAGCCATATGATAGCCGATTACGATATCGGAATTCAGTCTGATGCCATGCTCATGCACTTGTACCAAAAACGATACCATCTGATGTATGAATGTCATTCCGTAAACATTCAGTGCACAAATTAAAATCACGTAATACCTTAGTTGTGATGATTAAACTGCAAAGACTCAGATTTAATTAGATAAATACTGTATATAGTTTGCATGAGCTGCATGCTTCAAAGTGAATTGTGCCGACACCAGCTTCTCATATCGTTTAGAGCTTCTTGGCTCATACACAGAAAACACCATCATAAGCACTGCACGCTCACTTTGTAGCAAATGACAGCGATCAGAGTGCTAATTCACTTTTTAGCATGAGGCACATACAGACTACATATTTATTTAAGTAAATACAAGCCTTTTGTGGACCTGCTTTTCCAAAGGTGAGAAGCTACCATCAGAAATAAACAAAAGTGTAAATTGCTTCACTCCAAAAGTATAGCTTCTGCCAAAATAAATGCGTAATTAAAATGGAAAAAAGTATGACAGAAATAAATCACTACAGTATAGTTATGTAATATTCACTGTAATACTACTACTACTAATAAATAATCAATAGTAATTCTATTATATTTAAGCAATATTGCAAATATGTGATGCTCTGTTATACAGCACTTTTTTGACAAAATATCTCTAAAGTTGTATTTTGGATTGTGCTTTGAATTTTTTTTTTTTTTTTTTTTTTTTTTTGAAAATTAATTGTTTTCATTTGATGAAAGTTTTAGTGAATTCATTCCAAAAAATTTAAATTAACTGTTGATATGTAATTCAGAAAAAAAAAAAAAACAGGTATCGTATCGGCGATTACGGAAAAGGAAGTATTGGTACTCGTACTCGTTCTCAAAAAAATGGTATTGAGACATCCCTTAGTTTGACGTCATTGAAATAAAATGTAATTTTTTTCTTGCATGTATCGTCATCTAAATCAAACTTGGCATGACACATCTTCCACGCAAAGAAAGTCATACCGGTTTGTAATAATATGATGGTAAGTAAATGATAACAGAATTTTCAATTTTGGATGAACTAATCCTTTAAATGGATTAAACTGTATGCACTCCATGTTTTCTTCCTAAAGTGGTTTTAAACTATTTCAAATGAATTTTGTCTCAATATTAATTCACATTTACAATTTAAAATACATCCTTCACACATTGTTTCCAGTCGCCATGCAGGTCACATTATTCGACTACTCCCCTGAAAGCTTCTTCCAGGAACAGCTTGGAGTGCTTGCTTTCACCTGGCCCTCATTAGACTAAGTGGGCAAGCTGCTGTGCTAAAGTGGAGGATTTGTGGTGTTAAGTGCCTGGTTACTCTTGGCCAGATATTTGCATAGGGTGCCCTCTGTGTTTATCAAGCCCTTCGAGAAGAGGACCGGTCCATGTCACAGCTGAAGAGCCAGCCAGACACACTAGCATCTGTCCTTTTGTGTGTTTTTGTTGTGTGTGACCACTGCATTATGTGTGTGTCTTCACTGGGTTATTGATCAGAGGTAGTATGCTATTGATTAATGCCATGTGTGTGATGTGAGGTTCCTTGTCTAACTGATTCCTAAAGAGAAGCTGGAATTATATTTGCCAATGAGACATGGCTCATCGCACTTCAAATGTCAAGAAGGAATCTCTTGTTACCTGTAAAGATCCCCATATCAAAGAGAGAGATGCACAGTCGTTGCCTGAGGATAAAGCCACATTCATTTGAAACTGTACAGGTGATTGGATGACCTCATAAAGAGCTTTGTTTGGCAATACCAGTGTCAGTCTTAGTGCTTGTAAAACAGCTTTTTATTCAACCAGAGGGCCTTGACCTACAAGTTGAAGTTTCCAAATACTTTTTTAGAGGTCTTTGGATCAAGATCATGTAATGGATTGAGCTCAGAACGATAAAGGTTTGTTGAAATTTATCCAGCATCCACATACAATGATTCCCACTCCCCTCTCTCTCTTCCTGTGTGTAGTTGACCAGCTCCCCCTGTGCTAGGCATGAGGTAGGGCCAGATGGTGCTCACAGATGGCTATTTTGGTCTTAAAGTGGGATTACCTCCCTCTGCTCGCAGTCCACTGCTCCTTAAGACAGCAGCCATGGACAGAGTCTCCCAATTATCACAGACACTACAACCCCTGCTGACCAGACCAAGCCCCATAATGGAGCATTACAAAGTGAATGGCTTTTAGAATAGCAGGAGGCATGCGGCCAGGTTAATCAAGTTTAACATAGATTTAAGGCAAGCCAGGTTTAACATACTACCAATCTTAAATTTAGACATGCTTGACTGAATTTACAGTATGTTTCTGATAATCTTAAAAACCTTTTGATCTAATCTTAAATGTTTAAAACAAGTTTTTCAGACATGCTTTATTTGTGTATACTTATGAATTTCTACACAAAACGTATTTATTTAATTTTTTTGTTTGTTTTGTTTTATGCTTTTGTTTTGCATTGTTTTGTTTTGTGTTGTATTTTTGCTTTGCTTTGGTTTTTGTTACATTATGTTATGTTATTGTTTGGTTTTGTTCGGTTAGGTGTTGCTTTTTGTTTTGTTAGATTTTTTGTTTGTTTTCTTTTGTGTTGCTTTTTTGTTACTTTTTGTTTTGTTTTGTGTTGCTTTTGTTTGTTTTGTGTTGTGAACCAGATAGTGAAGGAAAAGCAGCCAACATGTGCCCAGCATACATGGAAACGCCTGCAATACTGTTAAAATAGCATTTCAGGTGGATACCTCATTAAGTTGATTGAGAGAATGCACATAGCTTTAATCTACGCAAAGGGTGGCTACTGTGACAAATCAGAAATATAAGATGGTTTGGTCATATTTGGTCACCATATAATTCCCATCCTTCCATTTGCATTATTTCAGAGTTTTGAAGACTTGAATATTATTCAATCTGAAATGTGGAAATTAGTGATAATAAAGGTTAAATGTGTCTAAACTAGATGTCCAAACCTTTGACTGCTAGTGTAGTTTAAAGGCATGCTTGGTTACTACTTGATCTTTAAAGCAATACCAAAACACACACAACTTGAATGATATAGAGAATACTCAAGCCTGAGTAGCTATCAGCATCAACTGCTATACCCTGAACAGTTTACACATTGTCTGCTGTAAACTAAGTTAGCCTAAACTCTTGTTAGCTCAAGTGTAAATCTATGGGCTCCGTAGCGCATGCTTGTTTGTTATGTGTTTTTTAGCGGCTCAGTGTCTTGCTACCTCCTTAATTGGTTTAGCGGAGCTGTTTGCTCTGTGGCACAGCACCATGACGCTGATAATGGCCAAGTCAAGAGGAAACCGTTAAAGACCATAGTGACAGATTGAGGAAAAGGAGAGGTCTGGGCAGTGTGCAGGAAGTCTTTTGGTAATGGATTATGGATGTTTAGAGGTTTGCTGAAGGACCTGAATGGACCTGACAAACTGGGTCAGATTTTGTTGTAAGACTTAGAGTTTATTTTGGGTTTGCAATAATGAAAAAATAAAAGATCATTGTTTAATGCATGGATTGTTTAATGCAGAACTGTTTAACTGCAGTTCTGCAGACTGTTGTATTCCCGGGTAGTTAACACTACATACTTTTGTAAAGTTGACATGTCCTGCAGTGTAACATGTTATACTCTATATAAAATTATTTTAAACAGCAGTTTGCTAATTCTGTCTAGGAACTACATGCAAAGTATGTAATTCAAGACAAAGACCATTTCAAATGAACTAGTGAAGAAAAAAGCAAGGTGATGAAAAATGGTGAAACGTTACAGGACCTAATGCCGTTTACCTTATACATTCATATACATTTTATTCTAAAGTCTTCATTTTGGTGAGCAATTTAGTGTTTGGAAATGTTGCCAATACCAGTTGGATAATATGGGTCACAGGGTCTTGCTTCTTGCCCTACATGTGGTGTTTGCATTGCGATTTCAGTTGTTGTGATGAGCGAACACTGAAAACCTTGTGTAACACTTTACAATATTGTTCTGTATATTAACATTAGTTAATGCATTAGGTATACAGTAATTACTAACAATGAATACTTTTTATATTATTTATTAATCACGGTTAATTTATCAAATGTACTATTAATATAATGTATTAATTAAAAAAATGTGCTATGTTCATTGTTAGTTTACATAACTTTAAACCTGAAAAAAGTGTTAGTATATGAAGAAATACTAATCATAATATCATAATCATAATAACTATGATTAATAAATGCTATGAAAGTACTGTATGTTAATGTTAAATAATTTATGTACCAAATTATCATGTAAGTAACCTTATTGTTACAAAAAAATCATTGTTTCCTTTTGCAGGTTTTTGTTTTAAGTTAAGATGAAAAAGTCTGGTTGATTTATTAATGGTCAGATTACTTATGAAATGTGACACTCAAAACAGGAGTGCTGTATATTATAAACATTGAAGTTTTGTTCCATTATTTGGTGTGGATGGAGATCAAGCCATTATGGAAAAAGTTACACCACCCACTGAGATTCTCACACACTCACAGACAGAACTCTCTGTGTTAAAGCCCTACTACAGGCTTCTGTTTAGCACTCTGTTCAACTGCCTGCCTCTCACCTCACACACATGCACACATCGTCTGATCTTGCACATTGCTGATAATAATCAACACTTGGAACAAAAATCTCTCTACCTTCCACTGCTGCCCTCACTCAGTATATGAGGCCCCCCACCCCTCAAAAAAAAAAAAAAAAAAAAAAAAAAAAACATAACACACCATTACCATGGTGCCAAGTCCGTAAACCATGGTAATAATATAGATAAATACCATGGTTTTCTGGTTATCCACTGAAGCTAAGCAGGGTTGAGCTTGGTCAGTACCTGGATGGTAGACCTCCTGGGGAAAACTAGGGTTGTTGCTGGAAGAGGTGTTGGTGAGGCCAGCAGTGGGTGCTCACCCTGCAGTCTGTGTGGGTCCTAATGCTCCAGTATAGTGATGGGGACACTATACTGTAAAAAAAAAAAAAAAAGCACCATCTTTCGGATGAAACGTTAAACTGAGGTCCTGACTCTCTGTGGACATTAAAAATCCCAGGGCACTTCTCATTAAAGAGTAGGGGTCTAAAACCTGTGTCCTGTCCAAATCTGCCCATTGGCCTCCTAATAATCCCCACTATATAAATTGGCTTCATCCCTGTACTCTCTCCTCTCCACCAATAGCTGGTGTATAGTGGGCGTTCTGGCACACTATGGCTGCCGTCACATCATCCAGGTGGTTGTTGAGAAGATTCCCCTATACCATATACTATGTAGAGCGCTTTGAGTGTCTAGAAAAGCGCCATATAAATGTAATGAATTATTATTAATACTATGGTACTTTTTTGTGGCTGCTGATTTGCTGGTATTTTAGAACTTCAATTAGTGTTTTGTGCTTGTTTGTGTTTGTATAATCAGGGATATTAAGCCAGACAATATCCTGATGGACATGAATGGTCACATACGATTGGCTGACTTTGGCTCCTGCCTCAAACTCATGGAAGATGGAACAGTAAGTTCAACATTCAGTCCTAGTTGTCTCATAATTTCTGAATCTCAGTAAGTGTCATGTTATAACTTACTGTCTTCTTGTGCTTTGTACGTGTTTTCTCTCAGGTCCAGTCCTCTGTGGCAGTTGGGACTCCAGACTACATCTCTCCAGAGATCCTGCAGGCTATGGAGGACGGGAAGGGAAAGTACGGGCCGGAGTGTGACTGGTGGTCTCTGGGTGTTTGCATGTATGAAATGCTGTATGGAGAGACGCCCTTTTATGCCGAGTCCCTGGTGGAGACCTACGGCAAGATCATGAACCATAAAGTGAGTTTGCATCGTATGCCAACATGTGATAGATTTCGTGCATCAGTAATTTGACAGATCTTTGACATATAGATATTCCCGGTGTGTATGTAAACATGGAGTTAAAAGTGAAGTGTGTAATTTTTTCGATGTAAATCTTTTCAATTAAAATATTTTTCCTATACCATTTTAATATGCAAAGACAACTGTAATCAGCTGTCAGACATCATTCCGTTTCTCCATCCTGGCATAACAAAATTGTGTCAACCAATGGTATGAGTTTGGGTCGGGACTATCTGTTTCTCCATCCAATGGCAGATTTGGGGAGTGTTTGAAAGGAAATCGGTTTGAAAAAAGTCATTATTTATGAAATTCCATTTGATGATTCTAGTCGCATAGAAATTACACACTTCAGCTTTAATCGTGGATGTTAACTTCTGAAATCAGTTTGTGGTTAAGTAGCTTAATCTCTTAGTAACCTTTTTTCTTTTGCTTAGAATAAAACAACAAAGTCATTATGAGTGAATTTAAAATTCTTTTTGTCTTTCCTTCACTATTTTATTCTGGATTAGTCATCTGAACCTAACAATGAGGTAAAAATTCACCTTTTCATCAAGGTTCATTGAGTTCTGTCAGGGTTCCCCTGGTCAGAGAAATTGTGATTTCCAGGCTTGGAAAATTCATGGAAATTAATAAAATCCTAAAAAGTAATGGAAATGTCTATTGCGAATATACTGTACACTAACTGAGCACTTTATTAGGAAGACCTGTAGACCTACTTATTCATGCGATTTATCTAATCAGCAAATCATGTGGAAGAAGTGCAGTGCAATAAATCATGCAGATAGGGGTCAGGAGCTATAAGTGAGTGTACATTTTCTAGTTTTGCTAAGTTCAAATAAATTGGCTTGAAATTGCTATTTGTGAATGAAATCAAAAAGTTCTTAATCACAAACGACTGAAAAAGTCATGGAAATTCTTTGGTCAAAAGGTGTGGGAACCCTGTTTTGTGCATAGCTTTACTATCTAGGACTTTGGCAGGACTTATCTAGTAGAGCACATCATAAACCCCTGTAAACTAGTGTAGTTTGGCAGAGATCTGCTTAATTAAGAAAGTCTTGCTCCACAGATATCCACACCCTCACAGATATTCCATCTCTTTCATTCCCAGGAGCGATTTCAGTTTCCCCTTCAGATGACAGATGTGTCTGATGACGCTAAAGATCTGATTCGACGGCTCATCTGCAGCAGAGAACACAGACTGGGCCAGAACGGCATTGATGACTTTAAACAACACCCGTTTTTTGCCGGCATCGACTGGGACAACATCCGCACCTGCGAGGCACCCTATATCCCTGAAGTCAGCAGCCCCACCGACACCTCTAATTTTGATGTGGATGACGACTGCCTCAAAAACTGTGTATGTGTCTTATTTAATTCTCTTATATTAGAGACCATGTAAAGCCAAGGTTTTCTACCGGGGAGCCGCAGAACATGAGTTACTGCAAGGGTTCAGTTGTACTGTATAAAACCTATAGAATTTTGTATGAAATCAAAATAAAACTATTAAAAATATATAAAAACATTTCATGTTATATTCATATTTAACTACTTAAATGTTTCAGAATCTATTTCTTAATGTGGTTAATAATATATTAAGCCTGACAGATCAGTAGTTCAATTTAAACATAAATATATCTTAAAATACAAGAATTAAAGTTTTATGACATTTCTAAATTTATGAATGCAAATTAACAGATGATATGAAGCATTATGTAATTAAATAGTGTTTATATGTAACTGTTCATTCAGTGATCATTTATATACATTTTAATTCTTTCCCCACACAAAAGCCTTAGTCAACTGTGTAGTTGATAGATTATGCATACATTTCCTCCCTTTGAGTCTTGGATTGTTTTCTGAAATATTCTAGGAGACGTTGCCACCGCCTTCCCACACAGCATTTTCTGGACACCACCTCCCATTTGTTGGCTTCACCTACACAAGCAAATGGTGAGTCAGAAGATTATTTATTTATCATGCCTTCCTTAAGTAAGGTATGTATGTTTGAAGACACTTTGCCAATTTGATTTAATCTGTATATCATCATGTGTTTGTGATTAATCCATGTGGAATTGAAGTCCCTTATTAAATTAACAGCCCATGTATGTCACAAAGATGAAAGTCTTTATAGTTTTGGTGAACATGCCCAAAAGGCTTGCTGTTAATGATGTCCTTCAAACATATCCATATTGAAATATATGGAAAATCGCATGTTTCAGCCTTAGTATTATACAACAAGAAATCTCTGTTCTACTCTTTATTTAAGTCTTCTGTGTGGTGTGTGTGGATGTGTAGCACACTGTCAGACCGAGGTTGTCTACAGGAGTCTATTGGACCTGCACAGGTAGATGCTGATCTACAACGCAGTCTGGAGGAGAGCCTGGCCTCCGAGGCCTATGAGAGAAGGATCCAACGCCTAGAACAGGAGAAGACTGAACTTTCCCGCAAGTTACAAGGTGAGGACTAAAAACACTAACACAATCAGAGGTGGGCTAAAGCACATATCTGGTAATCAGAAGGTTGCTGGTTCAATCCCCACAGCCATCACCATTGTGTCCTTGAGCAAGGCACTTAACTCCAGATTGCTCCAGGGGGATTGTCCCTGTAATAAGTGCATTGTAAGTCGCTTTGGATAAAAGCGTCTGCCATTTACATAAATGTAAATGAACACCAGAAAGCTGCGTATCGTGAGAAAGCAGCATTTCCGTTAACATTCACTGTAAAAGCGGTGTACTCTATACATGAGGCTCGGTCAGTAAACAGCTTTCCACAGCAACGTAATTTTCCCGCGATGCTTGTGTACATAACAAACATGGCATCCGAGGAAGACTTCACTATTTTATCCTCTGTTGTTTCGCTTTATTTCCAGATATTTTATTTATATTCCAGAGTTGTTCCTGTTTTTGTTTCCTTACCCTTCTATTGCGACCTGAAGCGAAATTGCACTTCAGTAGTGGGGTTTCCCTCTTTCTTAAAACTCCGGGATTCCCTCAATGTATAAGTGCATATACGTTAATGTGAGGGACTGTCGATATTTTACAGTGGTGTTTATAAATGGGTATAGTTTATACTGTTCTTTTCCCACTGTACTCCCAGAAATGTTTTGTTGACTTGCTGTTGGGCTCCATCGTATGACGTTTTTATTTGGTCTGTTCCACGTACATGCGTACTCTTCAAAAACCTGTTAGAACACCGTTTGTGTGTTTACATAGCCACATAAGCAGCTTTCTCCAGGAGAAACCTTTAGCATTGTTGCATGTTGAGAACCAATGCTCTAAATCATATTTTTCTACTTTTCTTTCTCACTTATAAGGCTGTCATGATTATGAAATTTGGCTGTCGATTAATTGTCAAACAAATAATTGCGATTACGACAATTAATTGTGTGTTTGAGGGCTATGACGATTAATTGTCCCTTTAGGGCTTTCATGATTAATTGTCACATAAATTGTCATATTTCTTAAGGTGCATGTGTGCTTCATACATCTTGAGTCATTTTTACATATTTAACTTCAAATATATAAATCAGATAATACAATAGGGATATAAGATTTCCTTTAAAATTATATGACATTAAAATATGTTTTTAGATATCAAAATATGTCTCTTTTCAACTTTTTAGTTTTGGTCAATTTTACATTTACACTGTTGTTTTTGGAACTCAATTTTATATATATATATATATATATATATATATAATATTTTATTGTATTTATATTATATAGTTAATAATATTATGTGTGTGTATATATATGTATGTATGTATGTATGTATGTATGTGTATATATATATATATATATATATATATATATATATATATATATATATATATATATATATATACACCACTTGAGTATATATATATATATATTTTTTTTTTTTTTTGTATTTATATTTTACAGCTAATATAATATTATGTTATATTAAGCAATAGTAAAATATTTCTGTTCTAATTTCTTCACATTCACACGTTATTTTAATGCTCTTTGAAACACACGAGCCATTATTTCTCATGAAGCAAAACCTTTGAGATTTCATTTCATAATTTTTTCACTCCACAGAAATAAGAGTAAGCATGCTGCGTGTGTCCCCTACTCTGTGTCATTAACAATGTGTGAATGAACCCGCTTTGACCAGGAACATTTGCCAGTACCCGATCTTTAAATTAAAGTGAAACCTGAGTGCTTTGCGTTCACTATCAACATGTATTTTTGTTCGTTTATATTTTCATGGGAGTTTGGCGTGAGCCTCTGCTGATGACGCGTGTATTAAGCTGCGTTCACACTGCCAGCTACTTTGTCGCCGCATGTCGCCAGTGGCTGGTGGTTAGGTCGCTAGTGGTGTGTACGGAGAGTCTAAACAGCACTGTTTCTTTACAATTAATATTATTATTAAAATATTAGTAAGGTTATTAATATGGTACATTTATTCACTATATCTGATCATTTATATGGTTTCGTTTGCTGTCATACATGTAACACACATTTTCAAAACAAATTATTTAATAGTTAATTTTACAGGCTATTTGATGATTTAAACCTACTTAGAATCCCCGCGATCTCAGATTCACCTTTCCACACATAATTTTCCTTAAATATGTCCCTTTACGTGGGCAGAGACATACCATATAACACTGGTAAATTGCTAACAGCAAGGATTAGCCTTTCCTCTATCTTTCCGTCACTGCAGGAGCTGAGAGAGAGAAGGATCATGTGAGCTCTACCATCTTCTCTCGTATTGGCTGTCGCTCCCGAAAGTCACTCTTCTTTTGCATAAAGTTAAACATTTCTCAACTTTGTCACATCGCTAGACACGCCCACATCCGGTCGCCAACGGTCTCCGCCACTCGTGTCGCCGGAAGTTGCCAGCTCTCATTGAAAATGAATGAGATGAGGTCGTTTTGTCGCTGCGTGTCATTGGCAGTGTGAACGCAGCTATAGAGAGTTTGAGAAGCATTTCACACGCTCTTCCAGACAGGAGCTGCTCTGGGTTGTTGTCCGCGGTGCGGCACTCGGAGTTCAATTGAATGGCACGCAAATGCGCCGTTCATGGCATTTATATATTCGCTTAAAATTCCCTTATTTGGGCATTAAAACATGATTGTGCTCAATAATCATACAATTATTTAATAATCGCGACAGACCTAATCAACTTACCTTTTGTCCCTTAGAGTCCACTCAAACAGTGCAAGCACTGCAGTGCCCTGATTCAGACTACCCAGTGAATGCTAATAAAGAGGTAGAGATTCGGAGTTTAAAGAGTGAGATCGACATCCTGAAAAAACAGATAGCAGGTAAGAGATCTCAATTATGGAAGTAGTTGAATGACAAATGACTTATTTGTTGAATTGAAATTAATTGAAAAATAAACACATTGCATTAACAGTACTTTTGGAGATGCAGTTTCATATGGCTGTATATTTTAAGCTGTGAATATTTCAACTGAATTCAACAAAATTTCATCATAAAAATTTAAAAAATAAATATTCACCTTCCAAAGTTCAGTCCCAAAATATTCAGTTTTTTTATTTTATTTCATCTTTATTATTCAACAGGAAATATTCTATCCATTATATTTCGCTTTGCAAATAGCATATACAATTTTACTGGTTAAAATTTGGATGAAAAAAGCAGTAGAGTACCGGTGGTGCACAATCCTCACTTGATGCTACAAGGCTTCACTTCTAGGAAGTGCAATCAGGTGTCGATGAAGACCAAGAGCAACATAGAGAGGTCCTCACCAAATAACCTTTATCATAATCTGTGTGTGATCACATTCAGTTCTGATTTGTTGGGTTATCGAAGTTCCACCTGTAGTGTTGTCAATGTATGGTAGTCCGTTTTTATTAATAAATTTAACTGTAAAGTGGGTTTTCACTACATTTGTCAGCTGTAGGAATGCCGAAGTGACTGATGAAATATTAACAGCATGTTGCTATAAAACTGTGCATTTCTTTTTTATTATTATTATTGACATTTTAATTACAAACAAAACTTATAATACAATTAAGTGCTCCCCCTAAAAAAAAAAAAACAAAACACTGAAATAAATGACTATACAGAAAATTTGAAGAATATTATTCAATTGACAAGTCAAATAAATAAATAAATAAATAAATAAATAAACAGAAATCATGAAAATGTCAGTATTTTTTCCCTAGTGTTTATAAAGTTATACAAGGACGACCATATCCTACCAGACTGCAAAAACTGTGCATTTTTCTTCTATTACCACCACCTTCTACTTCTACCAACAATGGAAATCAGCGCAGTTAGAAATGTTTTCAGTTGAAATATTCACAGCTTATATATACAACCATATGAAACCGCATCCCAAAAAATGCAAGCGCTGTTAATGTTTTTTTTTTTTTAATTAGTTCAATTCAGTATGTTTTTTTGTTTCAAGGACATTTGTCATTAAAATACTTCCATACTCAGTATTGGGTTGGAACACACTCAGTAAGGTCAGAATCCTGGTCTTTGGTCCTTATTGTACTATATTAATTACCACTGAGGACTTCTGGTAAGTGAGATTCCTGTACAAAGACTCAGTAATGTTTTGTTATGTCAGACTCTGGTCAACGGGAACAGCAATCGGAGGAGGCCACCACAGCCTATAGAGACCTGGAAGACTCTTCTAAGGTCATCAAGAACTTAGAGAAACGGCTAAAGAGTGTCACACAAGAGAAAGATGTCCTGCACAAGGTATGTGTTCTTTTTTTACACACAGCTGAAACCAGTCTAAGGTGGTTTGCTGGTCATCACTGGTTTAAGATGGCCTAGCTGGTCTCCCAGCCTGGCAAAGCTGGTGTTCAGCTGGTCTAGATGATCGACTAGCTGATCCCCCAACCTGACCAGTTGAAAAGTCTCCAAAAGCTCTGCTTGGTAGAACACCAAAGGCTGGTGTAAGGCTTTTTTATCAGGGTAATGACTATAAATTTCCATCTAGAAGCCACGTAAAACCAGCTACCATCAGAAGCTAGTATAGCCAGTCACATCGACCTTAGCTGAACCATGAAAGTTAACTGTTCACTCTTTAGCTTAATTACTACCAGGGCTTAACATGAATGTTTTGGCTAACTGGCCACTGTGATTAGTGGTATTTCAAAGTCACTAGCCATTCAGTATTTTCACTGGCCAAAATCCCCTGTCCCACAAAAAGTGACGAAACTAACTGAAGACTTTAACTGCATGCATTTGTTTTGGACATTTTATTTTAACAAGAAATATATGAGCTCAGCAGGACCCAAGCCTAATGATTTAAGTCAACTCTTAGAATACACTGTGTAACAATTTAAAAAAAAATTTTTTTTTGGGTAGTAAGTGTTATTTCTTAATTGCTTATGCCCCAAAAGTATAGAAAATGGCTATTATTCCCCACAAACTTTGCTTTTGTGACCAGGACAGTGATATTTTGAAATGTACCTATTTCCAATGAGAAAACAGGCGAATTTGTGTCTTTTCGATCACATAAAGTCAGAAAAAATCAACATATGAATCCAAATTAACATGTATTTATACTAAAGTAATACAAAAATGACTACAAATGATTTCGAAGTGAGTAGGTTTTCGAGATTTACGATTATACTGTAAATCACTTTTACAAATCAGCCCCCAAATGTAGTCTCCCATCATGTTCTCATTATACTGTCCTTGGTAGTGGCGTTCAATGTCCAGTATATCCTGATGGAAGTGCTCGCCTTTCTCCTCTGAGTACATTCCCATGTTCTCCTTGAATTTATCAAGATTTATTGCAGTGTTACTGCAATAAAACATTTTAGTTTGGATAATGATGTGTATTTAAAAAAACTTGTAACTGATGTTGATGCAGGGTGCACTGTTATCTCTTTACCTCTTCATTTCCATTTATAATGTCAGGACTGTATAGCAGTTTGAGAGGTTCGACTTACTCCATATAGAGCTTTTTACTAGAACGTTCTTTGTAGAAATCAAATGGGTCACATAAGTTGTGTGGTCTCTGCTGGTTGCAACAATATCGAAGCCCGTCTGAATCTCTCAAGTTTCGCTTTGCTGTCCCAGAGCTCTGGCTCTATCTCTGGAGCACACTGATGTATGCTGTGGCGGTTCGCGCGAAACCACGGCTCATTCTCCCCGCTGAGATGCGCATGTCAGATATGAGAAGCATATTTACTGCTTATAAAATGCTGGATGCGAGATGAATACAATCAACTATGCTTCGGCTGCGGTCACCTGCCAAAGTGGCTAGTAAGTGTGATGGAGTGACCCGCCACTGCCGATTTCTACCCGCATTTGGTGGGTGTTAATGTCAAGCCCTGAATACCATTACATGCCTGATACTATTTAGTAAGTTAAATTACATTTTATTCAATGTGATTACTTGTGTTAAAGGGATAGTTCACCCAAAAATGAATATTCTCTCATCATTTACTTAACCTCATGCCATCCCAGATGTGTATGACTTTCTTTCTTCTGCTGAGCACAAATAGTATTTTAATAATATTTTGCAAGTGAATGGGAACCAACATTTTGAAACTCCAAAAAGAATAACAGCATAAAAGTAATCTATAACACTCCAGTGGTTACATCTATATCTTCAGAAGCGATATGATAAGTGTGGGTGAGAAACAGACAAATATTCCTTTTTTACTATAAATTATCTTCCCTGCCCAGTAGGTGGTGATATCACAAAGAATGCAAATCACCAAAAACAAAAGAAGAACCTGGAAGTGGATTTTTTTGTAAAAAGAAAAGTACTTAAATATTGATCTGTTTCTCACCCACACTTATATCATTTCTGAAGATATGGATTGAACCGCTAGAGTCTTATGGATTACTTTTATGCTGCCTCTGTGTGTGAAAATATTGGTACCCATTCACTTGCATTTTATGGATAGACAGAGCTGAAATATTTGTCTAAAAATCTTCATTTTTGTTCTGCAGAAAAATAAATAGATAAATACACATCTGGGTTGGCATGAGAGTGAGTAAATAATGAGAGAACTTAAATTTTTTGTGAACTATTCCTTTAAGGAGCTGCTAGATTTGGTGGAAAAAATGAAAGCTCAAGGGAAGGAGCTGAAGGAGGCTCACACTCAGAAAAAGATGGCCATGGAGGAATTCTCTGTGCTGAACGGAGAGCTTAGCGATCTGCGCTCACATAAGCAGTGGCTGAGCCGACAGCTTCGAGACAAAGAGGAGGAGCTGGAGGGAGTGTCGCAGAAACTGGAGGCTCTGCGGCTAGATATCCGCAAGGCTGAGAGAGTACGCAAAGAGGTATGTGTACGCAATCCCAAGCCATGTTGTACTATACACTACACACTACAAAAGTGTGGACACACCTACTCAATCTTTATTATTATGGTTCCCACCTTTTAAAATAATAGTAAAGTCATCAAAACAATAAAACAGATTAAAAGGTTAATTAATAGCATCCATATCTTTGACTGAAAGTGTACCAGAATTTTACCTTGTGGACTTTCCTAGTAGTTAAACATCAAGGATGAACCCGGAAAGGGGTAAAGTGGTATAAACCTGTAAAGTAGACTGATATCTGTGCATTTGTTGGGTGTGTGTATGATATTTGTGGTGTTTTGCTGTTAGTTCGAGGCCCAGGCTGAGGAACAGGCAACTGAAGCTCAAAAAGAAAGGAAGCTACGAGAGAGGACCGAACAGTACAGCAGACAACTGGAGGAAGAGCTGGAGGGGATGAAGGTGATGTACAGTGCATACACATTACTAGCTGCTTTTCCACTATCGGGCCAGTGCTAGCCAGGGCTATCAACTGGCCAGCCGGGGCTAATAGACCTCGAGCCACAAGACCAAAATCGATCTGCTTTCCCGCCACTGGGCCAATAACTCCGCAGTGTTGCCCAAAAACTCGCCCTTAATATGCCATTAGGTGCCAACGTCACACACCCTGCCCATTTCACAAGCAAGAGGGAAGCTCAAGCTGAGGTATCATGTAATCTAGTTATCTAGAATATCGAGTTTATATCAAATGTAAACAGCAAGATAACTCACTGACTGTAACTGCCATGGTGTCCCAAGTAGTCTCTCCGCTAACAGCGGGACGATGTCCCAGCACACCATCCATGAAAGTTCACCGAACCATGGAAAGTAATTTCTTTGGCCACCGTTATGTCCATTGGGCATTTTAACGGATTTGTACTGTGCCCTCATTTTTCCCAAACCTGTACCGTTGTTTGCTGGATACACAACATGGGAAGTTCGGCGAAACTCCGCCTTTGACATTGACCCGGCCTCAATTCCCTGTTGGCCTTGTTTGGCCCAAGGGTAATTTGGCAAAGGCCATTGGCCCCGAGAAAGCCCAGAGGCACAATGAAGCCCCTGAAGTGACAGTGGGAACGCAACTGGCCCTGGCATGCACTAGCACGCCCTCATTTTGCCCGATAGTGGAAATGCGGCTATTGATAGACCGAAATATCTGCAGGGCCATTTATTGGTGTATATAGATCTATAAACTGATACAATGGTATATTCGAATGGCCCATTTTGAGATTAACGACTTTACAGTAGACATTTTGAGTTAATATTTTGTCAAATACATTTGAATGTATTTGTTATATAATAGTATTATTTCAGCCATTGACCATTGAAAACATGTGCTGTATTTGATTTGGTGTCACTCATGGCACTTGCACCCTTTCTTAGCATTCCCTCTTTTACTCACTCTTTTTCTCCACTTCTATGTTGCACTCACATCTGTCTGTTCTGGTCGTCTTGCAGCAGTTGAAACAGTCTGGGCCCCCCAACACAGCTGTGAGCTCAGACCAGCAGCAGGAGCTGATGCGCTTGCGGGCTGAGCTGGAGAAGAAGAACGTGCAGTACGAGGAGGAGCTGTGTCGCCGCGAGACGCTCCACAGCAGCGAGCTGAAGGGTCTCAAAAAGGAGCTGCACGATGCCGAGGGTCAACACCTCACACTCCAGAAAGAGATTCTCATGCTCAAAGACAAACTGGAGAAAACACGCAGAGAAAGGTACATGTGGGTCACTAAATGGGAGCATATATCTTCACAGTTCAAAACTTTCAGTGATAGCATCAGGTAATTGATGCTGAATCTTTGGCCTCTACTCTTATAAGACAAATACTTCAAATTTTAAATGTGTATATCTGCTAAAAGTTTATTTTGTCAACTTATTGCATATAGATGGATTTAAAGCTAATAGACATGGACTGCAAGCAACAAAACTCCAATCTTTAATCTTTTGATTTAAATATCTTCATGGTAACGTGGTAGCAGAATGTCGCTGTACTGTAAACTTCACTGTACTGTAAACTTCTGATGTTCACCACTTCTGATATGTTTGCAACAGCCAAACAGAGCGAGAGGAGTTTGAGATGGAGTACAAGCAGAAATACGAAAGGGAGAGAGTCCATCTGACAGACGAGAACAAAAAACTCACTAGCGAAGTGGAGAAGGTGAGATCTTAATCGCTCTTAAAAACATATGACATTACATATAAACAATGTGCCATTGCTCATGATATCTATTAACCTTTCTCTTTCATCGCAAAGTATGCATCAAAAACCTGTCTGAAATTCCCCCTTCTCCCATGGCACTCTTTCCCCAATTCTGCAAACATTCCTAGAGAGGGATCGTAACCAGACACACACACAGACACACACACACACACACACACACACACACACACACACACACACACACACACACACACACCAAATGTTGGCGCACCCTATATTTACTTTGGACTGTGGGGAAAATTGGAATCAGCCAGTCAAATAATTCTGCAAGTTTGGATATATCAGATATTAAAGGGCTCCTTATTTTTTATGGCATGGTTATTAAACATTATTAATTTCATATAAATACCTGGAAACCCAAAACACAAAGGCCGTTTAAAACAATAGTGCAGCAGGCCAGAGCTGTCATGTCAAATGCCAGATTGGATGGAGGTTAGAAACATAAGCAAGAATGATGGCATTTGGAAAGAATTAAACCAGAATGTGAAATGGCTGAATAAATTCGCATTCCTTTTAAAGAGGGACCACAGAGGTTTGCATAGATATATAATGTTTGCTTCCTGTCTTTCGCAGGATGTTTACTTTCCTACAGAAAAAAGAGATGATAAATGCTACTGGAGTTAGTCTGGGGTAAATAATAAAATGTGCTGAAAGCGCACCTCTGCTAAACCTCTTGACGTTGAGAGCTGAATTATGAAATTGTTTTGCATTATTGGCAAGCACCGCTATTGCTATTACTCATTCTTCAAACTTTGGAACGTAACTCATCCTTCAATGTTTGTTGTTCCTGCATGAATTATGCCTCAAATCATATGGCATGTTAAGAGGAAATTTGTTATAACTAGGGTTATTGATTTAACATTTTCATTTAGTTCAATTAATTATATAAAAAAATAAATTGTTAAATAATTTAATGCAGTTAATCATGCCCCTCTGACCCGTTTGTAAATTATGTAGTAAAAGTACATATTTTCCTATCATCTGAGAAATTAAAGGCTTTTTACAAGCCTTGTCAGCAGGGGGCAGTCAGTGATTCTCAACAAACCTCACAGGCAGTGAGGTACGGAGCCACTTAGAGAACAGGGTGGGAATTTGTTTTCTGAAATAGTTTTGTGTGCCCTCACAATAAATTTTGCTTCCCCTCACAATTGTTTGCGTCCCCTTGTAATACGTTTTGCATCCCCTCGCAATAATTTGCATTCCCTTGCAATAAGTTTTACTATCCCTCTCAAAAAGTTTTGCGTTCCCTCGCAATTGTTTGCATCCCCTTGCAATAAGTTTTGCATCCCCTCGCATTAAGTTTTATGTCCTCTCAAAATAATTTGCATTTTGCGTTCCCTCTCAAAAAATTGTGCATTCCCTCTCAATAAGTTTTGCATCCCCTCGCAATAATTTGCGTAACCTCGCAATAAGTTTTGCGTTCCCTTGCAATACGTTTTACTATAGTAATATTGCAGTAACTATGAAAAATATAATAAGTAGCCATGTTTTTTTTTTTTTTTGAGGAAACCATGGTTTGAATACAGTATTCTGTATCCATATATTATCCATGGTTTTACTATAGAGTAACCATGGAAATTCTTGTGGTTACTATAGTTTTACTACAAATACCATGGTTTTTTTTTTTTGTAAAACTATAAAAAACATCATTTTTATTTTATTTTTACTTTTCCCTCCTTTACCCTTCTTCCACTATACTGTAATTTCCACCCAACTTCCATCTGTCTTCTTCCTCCCATCTAGTTAATTAAAAAATTATCTTATGGTGCGAAAAAATAAAATGTTAAAAGTACAAATATTCCATGCAGTCTCTCAATTAATATGTCATAAAGGCTGCAAAAAATGAGCATGTCTGTCTCTCTCTTCAGCTGAGCTCTATGTGTGAGCTGATGAGCAGCAGTCACAGGCAGCTGGAGGAGGAGATGAGAGAGCTGGCTGATAAGAAGGAAAGTGTGGCCCACTGGGAGGCGCAGATCACAGAGATCATTCAGTGGTGAGTAGAGCCCTCTACCTGCAACCACTTGATATTACACCTGCAGAGATGTTCACTTGATAACCTTTACCTGTGTCCACATGACTGTGCAGATCCAAATGCGTGTGGTGATTGTGGCCATTCTTCACTTTAATGCATTTGCAGTTTGGTATTTTGAAACAAAAACAAACATCTTTACAGAAGAACTGATATTGCTCTGTGATTATATTTTAGTAGGTAGTGTTTTCTTTTAGGATTTTGCTTTACACTTGTGCATTTAGGATACGATAGGATAGTACTGTATTTATCCCCTGGGGATAACTGTGGCGTTACAGCAATAGAAAAATAGAAAAATAGTTAGTTATTTAAAACACACTGACAACTGCACTGATGAAATATATATTATAATTGCATTTTTCTCCTACACTCTGCTCATACATTATATATACTATATTGTGTAGAATTACAGTATATATATATTAGTCTGTACTGAATATTGTGATGTGTTGTATAACATATTTTATTCTCCTGGATTGTGTACCACATTGCCACGAAACATGTTATATTATATTGTATTTTATTTGAGATTATATTACATATTATACCCTAGTATGGATTATATGTTTTACTTAAATCTAAAAGGTGAAGTGTGAATTTCTGCATCAATAATGTTATCCAACAGAACTGCAAAAATAATTACTGTTTTCAAAAAGGTTTCCCCAACACTCCCCCGTCTGACATTAGTCCCACCCCAGACTTGCACCATTGGTTGAGCCAGAGTTGCTTTGTGAGACTGGTTGGGATGCTCAAACAAGCAGTGCATTTTTATCTTTGAAAGCACCACAGAGTCACAGTGTTTACACTTTTCATGGAAATTAACTTACAAATGGCTTACTTATAGTTGACAGGCATATTAAGCTGTGAGAGAATGTAAACATCTTGACCTATAAATCAGATCTTAATGAGTCAAATATTGCAAATGCAGTCTCACTACGCCAATAAACATCTAAAATTGAGTTGAACTTCACTTGTGCAGGGTGAGCGATGAGAAAGATGCTCGTGGTTACCTACAAGCTCTGGCCACAAAAATGACAGAGGAGCTTGAAGGGCTCAGGAACACCAGCTTGGGGGCCAGAGGAACGGTAAAACACACACACACACACACACACACACACACACGTTGGTACTCCTATAATTACGAGGACTCTCCACAGACATAATGATTTTTATACTGTACAAACTATATATTCTATCCCCTAACCCTACCCCTAAACCTAACCCTCACAGAAACCTCTTGACATTTTTACATTTTAAAAAAAAAAACATTGTTTAGTATGTTTTTAATGCCGTTTGAATTACAGGGACACTAGGGGTGTCCTCATAAACAACACTTATAGCATAATAACCTCGTAATTACTACTATTTAACCTAAAAAAAAGGGTCCTTTTAAACCACAAAAACCAACTCACACACACAGATACACACATTTAAATGGCTGCATAAATAACAGAAAAGGATGAAACACATTCTCCTCTATATGCTCTTCTGATGTGGTGTGGCCTCTATCGATTTGTCAGGACATGCCGTGGAAGATGAGGCGCTTGGCTAAGCTGGACATGTCTGCCCGTCTGGAGCTGCAGTCTGCGCTGGATGCCGAGATCAGAGCCAAACAGACCATCCAGGACGAGCTAAACAAAGTCAAAGCATCCAACATGGCCACTGATTGGTGAGACCACACACATGCATATACTGTATATGCACATACTTCTGCCCAAGTGTACTGAAACTAGAAATTTGGTATGCACAGCTTGGTGGGAAAATTTGTCTGACGACAGAACCATTTTTTTTTTTTTTTTTGTCCAGTGACAAATCTCATGACCAATAAGAAAACCTTTTGCATCAGTTTTGTGATACGCTTTGCTTTTTGGTTTCGCTCTTTGTGCGAGTAGGCTTTAAAAGGAATAGGCTTTTTTGTTCTCATTTACTCCCCCTCATGTTGTTTCAAACCTGTCTGACTTTCCTCCATGTAACACAAAAGGAGATTTTAGGCAGAATGGCAGACTTAAGGCCCCGATGTACTTACGGAGAAGTTCTTCTTTGTTCTTCGTTCAGGGGTAAATAGAAATTCTAAACAGCTGAGCAACGGTATACTGTTTGTGAACATTCAGACACCCGCCACATCACTGTGGGAGGTGATTAGAGGAGCATTTAAATATGAGGACCCTACATGTAAAACCTTAACTAATGTGACATTAAAATGTGATTTAATGTGATGATGATTTGAAGTAAAATATGCAGAAGAAAATTTGTAATTTGTCTTGTTTAGATTCATGACGCTAATGCGCTAATACGCGGCCATAATATGCGCCGATTACTCTCTGTTATTGTAATTTATGATGACACTGATACTACTGCAAAGATAGGTTTATAAAAGAGTGTTAATATTCAGAATAGAGACAAAAGAATGGTGATAGAGGCATATCTTATTTTAGACAGATGTGTAAATGGCTTTCGCTGCAGATGGCACATGAGTGAATGGGCAATTGAGAGTATTTGAGTAGATTTGATTGAAAAAATTGCGTGACATGGTCTTAGAAAATGTCTCTATGCGAACATTCGTACAGATGTTGGTAAATTTGCACCAGCTCGCTAATAACTCTGCACGCAGGTGTGTTCACGTTGAATACTGACTGAAAAACTGCACCCAAGAATTTCACATACTGTTGCACTTGTGTATATGGTTGTGTGACAATAAAAGTGATTTGATAAATCTGATTTGATAAAAATGTAAACAAAGTAGTAGGTGGAGCTTCAGGTCACACCTACTGATGACGTGGGCCAATGGCAGCAAGAAGATGTTTAGCAGCCGGTTAGAAGTTTTCCTAAACGTTCGCCCAGACGAGCTGTTATGAACCACCGAAACGAACGCAAAAACACCTTTTTGGCCAGATTTTGTTCTAAATGATGTCATACCAGTTTGTTCTTAGGTTTCGTATGAAGTATATCGGGGCCTAAAGTCACCATTCACTGTCACTCTATGGAAAAACTATTCAATTAAAGTGAATGGTGACTGAGACTAACATACTGCCTAAAATCTACATTTGTGGTCCACAGAAAGAAGAAAGTCATGAGTCTGAGGAAATTACAGAATTTTTCCATTTTTGGATGAACTAGCTCTTTAAGATGAAAATAGTTTATTTTGTTCATACTATCTTTTTATTGAGTTTAAATAGTGACACATTTTCCCAATCTGTTATTTCTGTTTTACAGCAAACTGCAAGAATCTGAAAGTAAGAACCAGGAACTGCTGACAGAAATTGAGAGACTGAGGAAGGAGATGGAGGAACTGAGGATGAGAAAAGGTGAGACAATCAAATATCCACATAAAACTGCTCAGCATTGCTTTTTTAATAATAACATTTGCCAGTTATTTTGTAATTATTATGCAGCTTTCATAACCTCATATTAATTGAGACTACATTAGATATTTGTACTTAAATATTAATTTGTCATACAGCTGTACCAATAAAATGAACCAGTGAAAATCTTTAAAGCAATGGTGGTGACCACATATATTACAAGAGATACATTTTCCGGTATATGTTCATGTAAATTTGAACCTAAAATCCTGATGTTAATTTAAAAATATGCATGGATATGTTATGCGTCAACTACCCACATTTCTCAGCAGTCCAATTGACATAATTGAATAATTAAAAAGTCTCAAAGCAATAAAACTGTGTCATTTTTTGAAGGTGTGAAGCATCAGGATTCCCAGAATTCCTTTTTGGCCTTCCTCAATGCACCCACCTCTGTTCTGGATCAGTTTGATGTAAGTTTGAGAACAACTACATGAGAGATCAACATCATCATTTTTCTAGTTTACTTTAACTTTCTCCATTGTCGTCTGTTTTAATACATTCTCATCTATTTTATTGTGTTCTGCTTTTTCTCCTAACTTAATATGTGTGGTTACTGTTTTTTTCTTTTTTCTTTCATTCTGTTGTCCACTAGGACTCATTTTCCTCCTCTTCATCTTCTTTAGTTGAATTTTGGGAAGATGTAAGTTCTTCTTCAGTCCTATTTTAGTGGAATGACAGTATTATCCAAACTTTTTTACACTTGTAAAAGCAGACGTGCAATTACACTACACTGTTCCAGTTATGAAACTCCCTACACATACACACTGTCACACGCAGACACTGTATGTGTCATCTGAGCAATAGCCCTAACATCCACGTCTACCAAATACAATGAGCCAGTCTGAGCCTCTCAGTCGTGCCTGATTTGGCCCATTCATTTGTTAGGTTTGGGAACAGAGAGTAAATTGACTGTGCAGAAGTCAGATTGAACTTTATTCTCCACACAGCAAAAAAGGTGGAACAGGGTGTGTGTGGGTTCACACTTCAAATAATAGCGTTTAGTTAGAGGGAATTTGTGGAAATTTTGTATGTATGTGGGTAAGACGACCATGCTGAGGATCATATTATGTATTCTACCGGCAATGAAATTCAAGGATATGTCTTACAGTGGCCCCGAAAAGCATTTAAACACTTAAGTCGCACTAATTATTATAATATAAAATATGATGACATTGAATTAGATAACCAGATATCAAGTCAAGTGGCATAACATTGCAAAACATTTTACTAAAAGTAATGTGTTATGTTTTAAAATTTAAAACAATAGATATAAAAGTTTAGAGGTATTTGGACACTTTCTGGTTGTCATTAGTTAATAAGTTAATGTTGAACTACACCTATGGTTACTCTGCTAGGACACCTGTGTGAACTTGAGGGAACTGAATTCATCTACTAAAATTGATCTTGGGACCATTGGTGTAAGTCATTGCACAAGTGGCTCAGAAAAGTGAAGTTATTTCTGAGAAAAGATCTTACATTATTTGTTTTCAGATGCCAGCTGGTTTGAGATACTGTTTCTAATGCAATGAAATCCATACATCAAGTGTGGCTTAAAGGAACAGTTCACTAAAAAACGAAAAGTCATTATTTACTCACCCTCATGCCATCCCAGATGTGTATGCTTTCTTTCTTCTGCAGAACACAAATTAACATTTTTAAAAGAATATCTTAGCTCTGTAGGTCCATACAATGCAAGTGAATGGTGACCAAAACTTTAAAGCTCCAGAAAGCACATAAAGGCAGCATAAAATTAAGCCATAAGACTCCATTAGTTTAATCCATATCTTCTGAAGAAATCCAGTTGGTTTTGGGTGAGAACAGACCAAAATGTTGATATCAGCAGTCTCTTTGGCAATCATGATTTCAAGCTCGATTACACTTCCCAGCACCATCTAGTGCATGCGTCAAGCACTAGGAAGTGTAATCGAGCTTGAAATCATAATCTTGCCTAGAGACTGCTATTTGGTCGGTTTCTTACCGGAAACCAATTAGATAGCTTCAGAAGACAGATTAATCCATTGAAGTTGTATGGATTTCCTTTATGCTCCCTTTATGTGCTTTTTGGAGCTTCAAAGCTTTGATCACCTTTCACTTGCATTGTATGGACCTACAGAGCTGAGATATTCTTCTAAAAATCTTTCTTTGTGTTCTGCAGAAGAAAGTAAGTCATAAACATCTGGGATGGCATGAGTGTGAGTAAATGATGAGAGAATTTTCATTTTTTGGGAAAACCATTCCTTTCAGTTTCCAACTGCTTTTTAGGGCCATTGTATCTGATCCTACATCAGTTTGATTACAATCCACCCCAGTCTCTTGTGATATTGACGCCTGATGTGAGTTCTTTAATGTGAAGTGATTCCTTTGTGCGTGTAGACTTAGGTACGCCCAGAGATCCAACCACAGATTAGACGTGCTCCTTCACGCCCTCATTCCCTACCCCTCCTTTCTCCTACCTTCAGTCCCAGGTCTTTATCCTATTTATCCAACATGCACATAAAGTTTGACTCTCTCTCTTATCTTCTCTCTCTCATCTGAAGCGGTCACCTTCTTTTGGTCCTGGAAGCAAAACCAGACGTGTAAGACCTGATTTTGTCCTGCATTACAGTAAAATTCCCCCATCATATTGTGTCCTGTGGTTGTGACAGCCCATTTCATACACTGCATGGGTGGCAGTTGTGTTTGTGGTGGTAACAGTATTGCATGAGTCCTTTAACACTTGCATCTAAACTGTGTTGATGAACCTTTCTGTCATGTGCCTACCTAAATGCTTACATGTACTATATATTTGTCATTGTGGGCACTTGTGAAGTATTGCTTACTGATAACTTAAGAGCAATGCGGTTGGTTGGTTAGTTTAACTTAGTGGTTTATTTTCCATATTATGAGCTTTTATGGTACAATTTTAAAGCCCATTTAAATGGGAGGGTATATCATTTATTTAATTGGTTCAATATTTGTATCTAATTTTAACTTTATGAAGATTATAAAGACAAAAATAAGTTGTAAGCTTAAAGGGGCTGTTCACCCAAAAATGAAAATTCTGTCACACTATATACGCAATATTTTTTACATCTGTGAGTAACAAACTGAAAGTTAGCAGCTTCCCTTTGTACCTCTCAAATCTCATTTTAATTTGCATATTTACAAATATTACACGTGAAGACACACTGTGCCAGATTTTATGTACAGTAATTAATGCTGAATTAAGCACAATCAATAGCATAATGTTGATTAACACAGAAAATAATTTTGACATGTCCCTTGTTTATTAAAAAAGAAGCAAAAATCAGGGCAAAGTGAGGCACTTAGAATGGAAGTGTATGGGGCCAGTCCATAAGCATTAAAATACATACGGTTTCAAAATTATAGCCACAAGACGTAAACAATATACTTGTTTATAAGATTTAGTGTGATAAAATTGCTTACAGTGTTTACAGCGTAATGTCATCATGGCAAAGGTTTGTCAGTGATTTAACATGCCAAAATCATGTTAACCTATAATGTTTGTGTCTTGTGGCTATACTTTTGAAACGCATTTTAACGTGGTCCCATTGACTTCCATTGTAAGCGCCTTACTGTAACCACTTTTTTTTTTTAAACTGTGAATCTGGTTCTTTTTATTGTTTTCAATGTAGTTCAATGGGTTTGTGGTTGCTCCATGCTGTTTCTGTCCTTCATTTCATCTTGCATGTGTAGTTGGTGTGTGGTCTCTGTGTTGTGGGTGTGTTGTGCCTTTACTGATGTCTTGGCTGGGAGCCTGGATCTTTACCAATTGCTTTGTTGTGCATAGTGGGTGTGATTCCAGTAAAAGTATGATCGTGCTGATAAGCTTTATGGTCTTATCGTACCACTATGAAGTCTTTTAAGTGTGTTCGTTCCACTCTGCACGGTGGCATGTTGTTCTGGTTTCACGATGCATGCCGTATGATGTTATTGGTAAAGATAATTACTCTCTTGTTCCTTCTCAGCTTGACTCTGCAGATTTCACACCCTCCAACACACCTTCACGAGATGATGACTCGAGATCTCGCCGTATATCACGCTCACGCTCCCCATCCACCGCCAGTGATATGGAGCCTATTGAGGTACACGTTAACTTCTTAAAGACCCCATGAAATATCTTGAGGAGAGCATATTTGATATATTTCCTCATGAAACAGGAAGTTAGGGTGGGACATATTGAGAGGCCTGTCCCTTTTTTTGTTAAATAGCCAATAGGCTAAAGTTACGGCACAGCCATGAACCATTTGCTACCTTCATTAGGGGGAGGGACATTCTAATTCTAGAGAGCATTTGACTGGGTAATAATCTGTGAAGTGCGAGATGAGTCATCAATATTTCTGGTCTGTTTTCCCAGAAGAGGAATACTGTAAATTTTAAATGCGCATATCTGTTAAAGGTTAATTTCGATAACTTTTGAAAGTACACTAGCACATAGATGGCTTCAAAGCTAATGAATATAGACTAAAACCTACAAAACTCCCATTTTTATTTCATGGGGTCTTTAACTCTTGCCATTACCTTTGTTTAAATTGTAAAATGTGTTTGTGATGTTAGAGAACAGCACTGATATGTTGGTATGATCTCTTTCTAGTTGATTGACCACTCATCACGTAGTCTTCATACTCCAGTCAGATCAGGCTATGGAAGTCTGGGACACTCTGGGAAGGTAACATGAGGAATTTTGACCACATTTGAATATCTCACAGTTCTTGTCCAATAGGGCTGGATGGTGTAATGATATATACAGTCCAATGGTAGAAATGTGTGAATCGGAAGAGGTTTATACTGCTGTAGACTCTTTTGTGCGACTATCTGTGAGTAGGACTGCTTTACACCATTTATATGTGAGAGCAATGAAAAACATGGAGTAATGCGACAAAAAAACAACAGGATGTCACATGTTCCAAACAAGTCATGACCTGGAAGTACTTTTTATTAAGAGGCCTTGTTAGGCACAACACAAAGTTAGGCACAACTAAATGAAGAAGTTTAGTTATTCACTTTGCCGAGCAATGTCGCAACTTGCCTGTAACGGGGTAAAAGTGAAAGGAGGAGGCGAGAACTGGCTTGATGATACAAATAATAATTTAATGATTAACTTAAAGCAAAATAACACACACACATACAGGGCAGCGGCCTGTAGCTCTCTCTCTCCCAAACTGCCACCTCCGGCTGCCTTTATCCCTCTCGTCGACTTGATTAGCCTGTCTTTAGACTGTGCTTCCCCGTCAAAGTTTAAGGAGTGGGTAGATGACATGAAGCGATGGCTCGAGGTTAGTTACACTGAAATAATTAACTACAAGTTGTTTGAATAGGCAACAACTGCACAAGTTTAGCCTGAACTCATTTTTACTCCAATTAACACATACAATGGTTGTTGTTCTTTTTCTGGATCGCTCATTTTGGTAGTTTTTACATTGATTAATGGAAACCAGTCCAGCTGCATTATGCGGCACCCAGTGGTTGTCCAGGAAAACTGTGGATAAAATTCAGTTGATCTATGATTGATCCATTAAGTTTCAAATTAAAAGAGAAAATCAAATGAGAATGAGAAGTACATATCTATTTGTTATGTATTTAATTTACTGGATTATCCAATAACAGGCATTACCTCATGATTATTTAATATATAAGGCTTTTTACCTTGTATTTAAAGCAAAAATAACTATATTGTGATATATTACATTACCTTGATAAATTACTTACACGGTGAGGTTTTGGTCCTACTGCCCACCCCTATTATACTAATTGTCCTTACTATTTATTGTTTCCATTAGGAAATACAGTATTTGGAAGCTGAAGTTTTTTGTATAACATGACAGATTTTCTGTGCTCCACAGCCCAAGGCACATCAGTTTAGTGTGAAGTCCTTCACTGTTCCCGCCAAATGTAACCACTGCTGTTCTCTGATGGTGGGACTGATCCGTCAGGGCTGCACCTGTGAAGGTTAGATCAACAAAAGTGATAGGAAAGCTGGGTGTTAAAAAGTGTAAGGAACTGCCCATTTACACAATGCTCAGTAAAACTCATACATCTTCTCCATGTTTCCCTACAGTCTGCAACTTCTCCTGTCATGTCACATGTGCTGACAAAGCCCCTTCCATATGCCCTGTCCCACCAGAACAAACCAAGGGCAAACTGGGCATCGACACACAGAGGGGCATTGGCACTGCATATGAGGGGCATCTTAGGGTAATATTTGCTCTTCATATGTTGCCCACAATGGGCCAGTTTGTCTTTATTTTGGATCTTCTGAAATGGTCTCTATAATCAAAGGTTAGACACTGAGGACATACAAAATGTTATAAAGCAGGTTTTGCACATTTACCATGTCTCTTTCATTGTTGTACAGTTGTTTGGATGTACCTTATTAGCTAGTATCATATTTTAAATGTTTTCCTTTGAAGCTCTCGGGGTTTACCTGTGAAAATGCTTCTTAAACTGTGGCATTGTATAGTGAAGATCTAGCAATCTTTCCCAGGTGCCAAAGCCAACAGGGGTGAAGAAGGGTTGGCAGAGGGTCTGGGCAGTGGTGTGTGACTTTAAACTCTTCCTGTATGAGCTTGGAGAAGGAAAGGGCGCCCAGCCTGGTGTCATAGTTAACCAGGTCATTGACATGAGGTAAAGGAGGTCGTCTCCATAAAAGATGCAAAAAAAGATGGTTATACATTTGAATTCTTGATTTCTATAGCAAGTTTGACTTTCTTTTATCATCTCTTCTCAGGGATGAGGAGTTTTCTGCAAGCTCTGTTCTGGAGTCTGATGTCATCCATGCTAACAAGAAGGATATCCCGTGCATTTTTAGGGTATGCATGCATGTTGTTTTTTTCTCCCAATGGAGGTTCCCTCAATTTCTTTTGACTATACCCTGCATGATAGTGGTCAACTGGTGGGTTGTGACCCAAAAATGTCTCACAGGTCTGTTCTGATTCGGTCGTGGACAGCAGCGAAAATAATGCTAAATGCACATAATTAATTGTGCATAGCAAAGATAGAGCAAAACAAATGAACAGAACTGCACCAGGTACAGGAAAATACAACCCCAATTAAATAAAAGATGGCTTCACTGGTGATGACTGTAAACATGGTATGTGCGGACCATGATTTTGTATTTTTTTTTTTTATTAGCTGGTAAAAGCGTGAAACCAAGATATTTAGAAACCAAAATTGTCAATGTCATGATAATAATGTTGCTATTTTTGATAATGTTGGACCATGCAGTTCATTGTAATATTAATACATTTCAGCGTTTGATTTTTGTTTACTTTTGTCTGATAACAATTTTGATACTGTTTTGAGTCACCATTTGATGCCCTATGTAAAATCTGGGTCCTGAAGCAAAACTTTAGGATAATCATTTCATTTAAAGGGATAGTTCACCCAAAAATGAAAATTCTCTCATCATTTACTCACCCTCATGCCATCCCAGATGTGTATGACTTTCTTTCCTTTGCTGAACACAAATTAAGATTTTTAGAAGAATATCTCAGCACTGTAGGTCCATACAATGCAAGTGAATGGGGGCCAGAACTTTGATGGTCCAAAAATCATATAAAGGCTGCATAAAAGTAATCCATATGACACCAGTGGTTAAATCCATGTCTTCAGAAGTGATATGAGGGGTGTGGGTGAGAAACGGATCAATATTTAAGTCCTTTTTCACTACAAATTCTCCTCCCTGCCCAGTAGGTGGCAATGTGCACAAAGAATGTGAATCGCCAAAAACAAAAGAAGAATGTGGAAGTGAAAGTGGAGATTTATAGTAAAAAAGGACTTAAATGTTGATCTGTTTCTTACTCACACCTATCATATAGCTTCTGAAGACATGGATTTTGGTCATATGGATTACTTTTATACTGCCTTTGTATGTTTTTTGGACCTTCAAAGTTCTGCCCTCCATTCACTTGCATTGTATGGATCTATTTAGTTAAAAAATCTTTGTTTGTGTTCAGCAAAAGAAAGAAAGTCATACACTGGGATGGTATGAGGGTGAGTAAATAATTCGAGAATTGTCATTTTTGTGTGAACTATCACTTTAAAGACTTGATTCTTTAAATATTCTCTACTGTCTTTTTCTTCCTTTTAATTCAACAGGTAACGGCATCTCAGCTGTCCGCATGCTCCCGTCAGAAGACATGCATCCTGATACTGGCTGACAACGAGCAAGAGAGAACGAAGTGGGTGTGCGCACTGAACGAACTGCACCGAATCCTGAAGAAAAACAAGCTGAAGGAGCGCTTCGTCTATATGCCTAAAGAAGCTTACGACAGCACACTACCTCTCATCAAAACCACCCAAGCTGCTGCTATTATAGGTGGGTACCATAGATGGCATGAAATACTCTTGGAAAGTTGACATATCCTGTGGTGTGACATGTTATAATCCATCTAACACTGTTTTAAACAATTTGGAATTCTAGCAATTCTTTTATAGAACGTTTGTTGTGACCTCATAGTAATTAAGGATTTGTACATTTAAAAATTCATTTGTCATACAATTTAAAATGAACTAATAAACTAGGATCAAAATAAAAAATACAAATTTTTTAAAAATTGGATTCAACTAAAACAAATGACCTATTCTAGCTCCTAAAATGTACACTTTCCCATATACATTCATATAACCTGATATCTTGATGTTGAAGTCCATGGACATGTTATGCATCAACTACTTGTGTACAGAGACACTCACATGTCATGCCAGATCAGCACTGTATGAAGCAAAAACTGATGCCTTTGCTGAATGATTAACCAAGGATTTTTGTCTTAAGATCATGAGCGGGTTGCTTTGGGGAATGAGGAAGGCCTGTTTGTCATCCACGTCACCAAAGATGGTAAAACTTCATTAATCCTTCTTCAGTGCCTAGCATATTTGGTGGTGGGGCTTTGTGGAAAAATGTCTAGAGTGGTAGCCGAAAAGGTTGTATGTTTAAACCCAAGAAGGGCTGATTCATGAGCTTCCACCACAGTGTCCTTGATTAAGGCACTTAACCTTAGGTTGCACCAGGACATCTTTTCCTGCAATAAGTGTATAATGGGTTGCTTAACATAGAAGCATCAGCTAAATAAATGGTTTTTTTGTTTTTGTTTTTTTTTCTGTATTTGTTAGAGCAGACTTTTAACTTTTTAACTATTTTAACTTTATGGCACTTTGTACATGTACTGTACATTTATGTATTTAGTAGACGCCTTTATCCAAAGCCACTTGAAGTGCACTGAATGTGTACAATTTATCAGTATATGTATATGTGTGTAATTCCCTGTGAATTAAAGTTAGCTAAGGTTAGCTACTATATAAAATATGCTCTACCAGTTGAGCTACTGATGTTTTAAAAAGTGCACAAAATTTTCTGAGCCACAAGACCATCATCTACTGAACACCTTCTCTCCTCCTTACAGAAATCGCCCGTGTGGGTGACATTAAGAAAGTGCAGCACATAGAGCTGATCCCATCAGAGCAGCTGCTGGCCGTCATCTCGGGCAGGAACCGGCAAGTGTGTCTGGTCCCCATGGCGGGGCTCGACGGGCGGGAGATGGACAAGAATAAAGTGGCAGACACTAAAAACTGCCAGGCGCTGGTGTCCGGTGTCGTGCGCAATGGCATCTGCTTCTGCCTTGCCATGAAACGATTGATCTCCTGCTTTGAAATAAACAAGAGCAAGACTCGCCACTGCCATCTCATGGACATACAAGTACATCATTCAAAACTTTTGTCATGCTAAAATTAATAAGCAAAATCGTTTATTGTTCATGTCAATGCCATTTATTTTATAAATGAACCATGAATATTTCTTTAAATTATACATTTGTATGATTGTTGTTGGTTGACACATTGCACTAATATCTAAATTGCTGCCTTGCTGTCCACTGTTGGGTGTTATCCAAATACAAAGTAATTTGTTACTGTAATCTAATTACCTTTTAGTCAAAAAAAAAATAGTGTAATGCATTACAATTTAAATACTTGGAATCAGATTACAGTTACTGACTTTCAATTCATTTAATTACTTTTAAGTACATTATAGGGTTATGCTTATTTCTAATGTATTATTTATGTAGAATACATGAATTATGGCCCTGTAACGAGTCATTGTGAAGGAGAAATGTGATGTGCTGAGTGTATATGACTTGTGTGTGAACAAAAAGAAATATAGACATTATTTTGAATTTGTTGAGCGGCAAAGTGTTTTAGAAAGTAACTTAAAAGTAAAGTAATTATCAATGTGATTATATTTTCAATGCAGTAATTAGTAAAGTCATCTGATTACAATTTTACAGAAATAATTAGTAATTTGTACTGGATTACTATTTTTAAATAACTTACCCAACACTGTTGCTGTCTGATGCCTACATAGGCAGCATCCAAACTAAAATGAAACCTCTTAAAGGAACAGTTTTCCGAAAAATTAAAATTAAAATTTACTCATCCTCATGTTGTTCTCACAGTTGCCAACTTTTACGCGTGAGACACGCTTTCAGGCTCTGTCTCACACTCTTACTCTACCCAAGTAAATCTCACGCCAAATAACAAGAAAACGTAATTCAATTTAAAATAAATAAAACAAAGCAACAAATCTTCAACTTGAATTGTCACGCCGGAACAAATGTACCACCGCAACGCACATCAGCATGCCACAGAGACAGGATAACCAGAGCTCTGGTGTAACGCAGAGCACGCGTCTCAACATGCATTTGATATATCGGCGGCACAAAACTAATGCACTTAATATGACTTCTACAGAGCATCATCTAATTTAAATAGCTGGGGAAGAAATAAAACCTCTCAAACTCCTAGACAACCCTGACATTATAAACAGCGCTGATAAGATAAAGAGGAGACAACACCATGCATCATCATCAATTATAAGGCTTTTTAAAATGCCCATCATCACCCTTACTAAAATGTATTGTGTTTATTCTGTAGAAAGACAGTGACAGAAGATGTGTAGTTTCAAATTAAATCTATTAGGAGGAACCCTTATAACTTTATAAATATACATAATTTTTATGTACATGTGTTTTTTATAACAAATACTAGTTGTTTTTTTTTTTTTAGAAAGAATAGCTACACTGACCCAACTAAAGTCATGATGAGGAGCCATTCATTGTGGTTATGGCCCTATAATTAGGCTACCAATGCCAGTAAACAGTGGAAGATCTATGACAGGCTAAACATTCATAAGGGCATGTACAGATTGTAGAATGAAGGGGTTTAAAATATGGACCTCAATGAAAGTTGGACAAATTATAGACAAATTTCTAACAAACTGGCCCTGTTTACCTTCAGATATTTCAAGATATGACTTACTATAAATTATTAAGAGCCTGATAAAAGGAAAACAATATTTCGAAAGGACACGAACATTTTTGCTGGAAGCACAGTCCCAGATCAGTAAAGTGGCCCACTCATACTGTATAAGGTCTTATTTAAATTAAGTTAATTTCCCATAGCATTTTGAAGCAAAACAATTGTAAAATTCAAAAAGTTCCAGATTTCCAATGTAAACATTAAATGCAGTTTAGTAATTCTGTTAATTAGTTATTAATTGCAATTATGTAACCAACCAACTTTGAGCTTGTGGGTGAGCTTGGTATGGTACCTCTGCCACCACTGAAGACCAGTTTTGGACCCAGGAAAAACCCTGGTTATGCCATAGTCACTAGTGTATGAGTGAAACAATTAGCCAACTAGTAGGCCTTGTATCTTTAATTTCTAACAAGACCAAATCCAACCTTACAAGGTAAATATATACATACATATATATATATATATATATACACCGATCAGCCACAACATTAAAACCAACTGCCTAATAATGTGTAGGTCCCCCTCGTGCTGCCAAAACAGCGCCAACCCGCATCTCAGAATAGCATTCTGATATGATGTTCTTCGCATCTGAGTTACCGTAGACTTTGTCAGTTCAAACCAGTCTGGCCATTCTCCGTTGACCTCTCTCATCAACAAGGCATTTCCATCCACAGAACTGCCACTCACTGGATGTTTTTTGTTTTTGGCACCATTCTGAAAAAATTCTAGAGACTGTTGTGCATGAAAATCCCAGGAGATCAGCAGTTACAGAAATACTCAAGCATCTGGCACCAACAATCAAGCCACGGTCCAAATCATTGTGATCACATTTTTTCCCTATTCTGATGGTTGATGTGAACATTGACTGAAGCTCCTGACCCTTATCTGCATGATTTTATGCACTGCACTGCTGCCATATGATTGGCTGATTAGATAACCGCATGGAAGTTTGTTGGTGCTAGATGGGCTGGTTTGAGGATTTCTGTAACTGCTGATCTCCTGGGATTTTCATGTACAACAGTCTCTAGAATTTTTTGGTAACTCAGATAACCACTCTGTACAATTGTTGTGAGAAGAATAACATCTCAGAATGCTATTCTGAGATGAGGGTTGGCACTGTTTTGGCGGCACGAGGGGGACCTACACAATATTAGGCAGGTGGTTTTAATGTTGTGGCTGATCAGTGTGTATATATATATATATATTTTCCTTGTAGGGTTGGATTTGGTCTTGTTGTGGTGTAAGAAATTAAAAATACAAGGCCTACTAGTATCAAGTACGTGCACTACATGGGCACAGGGCCCCCTGGGCTTGAACGACTATTTGCCTGTTCATTAATGCACCCCTGGCCATGACATCAAAATCTCACTCCAGCCTGGTATCCAAAGTTGACAACCCTGTGTTTCTAAACCCATATGACTTTCTTTCCTTTGCGGAAAACAAAAGGGGTTGTTTTAATTAATATTTTGTTGAAAATGAAAAGCTCATTCACACGTAGTTTTTTGCGTTGTTTTAAACAACACAAGTTCTCGCATGAAGCCACTGTAAAAAAGCTTCTCTTATAGCGCTCAACATGCAATGGACTTCAAAATGTTCACTGAAAAATGACTTAAATGTTAGTATGCCCTGTCATATTACCTAACTGGAACTTTAATTGGAACATTTGATTCCATTAGATTTTGGCATTGACATGTTGGTAAGCTAACGACACAATACTCTAATTAGCATGAAAAATAACTAGCACACACTATATTGAGTAAAAAATCAATTTTAAATAAGTTTAAGCTATATTTTTTGGTATTGAAATGCATATGTTTATAATTAGCATTCCTTTAAAATCCATCTGCCGCCTTGGTTGAATTTTTTTCTGTTGCAGTGCATTCTTCAATGGCCTAAAGAACACATGCAACGCTGCATTAGAATTTGGCCAAAATCAAGGCAGCATATAATGTCTTTTGGAACAGCCTTTGTGTCGGAAGTGCATGATGCCTCAAAATGCTGTTTATGTAGGCATCTCACTGATTTTGGAACAGACCTATACTGATTACATGCTCATCGGATCTCCAGTGATTGTATTTGTAAGTGCACATGGCACCATCAAATGCCTTTTTTGAATTGCAGGCTCCTGGAACTGTCCAGTGGATGGCGCTGTTCAGCCAGCAGTTATGTGTAGGCTATCAATCAGGCTTCATGCGGTATAGCATATATGGAGAATCCCCTCCGGTCAGCTTACTCCATCCAGATGACCCCACACTGGCCTTCATCAGAGCAGAAAACCTGGATGCACTTTGTGCTGTGGAGATCACCAGTAAAGAAATGCTGCTCTGCTTCAGCAAAATTGGAGTGTACGTGGACACACATGGCAGACGCTCTCGGCAACAGGAGCTCATGTGGCCTGCAACGCCCACCGCCTGCTGTGAGTATAGAGGAACCAAAAAAGCTCTAGTTATTCTGTACTAATACTGTACAGTAATAGAGAAGACTCAATATGTAGCCGTGAAAAGGTTTGGTTGGATTGACCTTGTGGCTGTTTAATATCTCACAGGCTACAACGCCCCCTACCTGTCAGTTTACAGTGAAAATGCAGTGGATGTGTTTGATGTGAACACTATTGAATGGATTCAGACCATTCCTCTCAAAAAGGTTTGCTTTTTTCAATTTCAATAACAATAATAATAAAACACCTCTTGCACACCTGAATGCTTGCAGATAGGCGATTTGGCCACAGGAAATAATATGTAAAAAGAAGAGAAAAACTTGCAAGAGATTCAATAATTCTTGAGATAGCAAAGTTTTGGTCATGCAACCTTCATTAGGCATTGAAGTCCATTTTACGATACTATTGCAATTCATTACCTGTATTGTATAGTTTAGTGTATTGTTATTTAAAACTGATATATTGCAATAATTTACTCTTTTCTAATCTTTTCTTTCATCTGCATTGAACTTTGATGCTTTGTGCAATTATATTGCTTGTTCTGAGTTTGAATTGTGGTCAAATAGAAATGATCGCGTGCTCTGAGTGGTGGCCAATCCCCCCTTCCAAAAAACAAAAACAAATGATTGGTGTAACAATATCAAAACTTATATTTTGAATCATAGATTTTTTCCCCCATCTCTGTTCTTCTAATTAAAAACTTAATTATAAGTCATGAATCCGAAGCCATAAATGAGTCCTTTTATAAATGCATGAACAAACTCAGAATCTCATTGGCTATGCACAGGTTCGGCCGTTGAACACGGATGGCTCTTTGAATCTGCTGGGCTTAGAGACAGTCAGGCTCATCTACTTCAGAAACAAGACTGCAGGTACGAGCAGACTCTTTCAGAATTCATAATGGTATGAGTTGGTAACTGATGTATGAGCCTTTGTTTTAGTAGCGCTGTTTGAAATAAATGAATCATTCTGAGATGTGTTTATGTGTTTGTCTCTAGAGGGGGATGAACTGGTGGTGCCTGAGGTGTGCGATAACAGCAGGAAGCAGATGGTGCGCAGCATGAGCAACAAGAGACGATTCTCATTTCGCATTCCTGAGGAGGAGCGACTGCAGCAGAGGAGGTGACTCACACACACACACACACACACACACACACACACACACACACACACACACACACACACACACACACACACGTTGGTGCGGCTATCCTTATGAGGACTCTCCATAGACCTAATGATTTTTATACTCTACGAACTATAGATTCTATCCCCAAACCCTAACCCCACCCCTCAACCTAACCCTCACAAAAACTTTCTGCATTTTTACATTTTCAAAAAAACATTGTTTAGTATGTTTGTTTTTTTTTTAAGTGATTTGAATTATGGGGACACTAGAAATGTCCTCATAAACCACATTTATAGCATAATACCCTTGTAATTACCAGTTTGTAACCTTAAAACAAGTCCTCGTAAACCACCCAAACCCACATACACACATTTGCTTCATAAAAAGCTTCTGTCAACTGGGTTTTCTGTTGACCATCTTCTTGTATCTGATTCATGTCTCTCAGTTCCACTCTTCAAACCATCCTAATTGATCTTTATTATTAAGCATTTTTTGGTGTAACTGTTGTTTGAAAAAGTAGTTTTTTGTTGTTGTTGGAAGATAGTCAGAATCATTATATTTTAAAACAAACATCTTATAAACTGATTCACATTCACATAATGCTAAATCATATAAATCACAAAGAATGTTGTGTGGTTTTAACATCCAAGAAAGAACAGTTTACAGAGGGAATAGCCAACACCTTAAAGGGATAGTTAATCCAAAAATGAAAAATATCTCATCATTTACTCACCCTCATGCCATCCCAGATGTCTATGACTTTCTTTCTTCTACTGAACACAAGTAAAGATTTTTAGAAGAATATCTCAGCTCTGTGGCCAGAATTTTGAAGGTCCAAAAAGCATATAAAGGCAGCATAAAAGTAATCCATATGACTCCAGTGGCTGAACCCATATCTCCAGAAGCAATATGATAGGTGTGGGTGAGAGACATATCTATATTTAAGTCCTATTTACAATAAATCTCCACTTTCACATTCACATCAACATTCTTCTTGTTTAATTTTTGGTGATTCACGTTCTTTGTTCATATCGTCTATTACTGGGTAGGAAGGGGAATTTTAAGTAAAAAAAATATTGATCTGTTTTTTATCCACACCTATCATATTGCTTCTGAAAATATAGATTTAACCACTGGAGTCATATGGATTAATTTTATGATGCCTTTATATGCTTTTTGGACCTTCAAATTTCTGGCCACGATTCATTTGCGTTGTATGGACCTACAGAACTGAGATATTCTTCTAAAAGTCGTTACTTGTGTTCAGCAGAAGAAAGTAAGTCATACACATCTGGAATAGCATGAGGGTGAGTAAATGATGAGAGAATATTAATTTTCGGGTGAACTATTCCTTTAAAGATGAACAAATGCTCTAAAGAAATTATATCTTCCAGATAAAACTGCACACATTTAATAGACGTTTTTGTGATATAACTGTGCTATTTGAGTAAATGGTCATTAACTGTGTGTGTGTGTGTGTGTGTGTGTGTGTGTGTGTGTGTTTGCAGAGAGATGTTGAGAGATCCAGAGAAGAGGAATAAGCTGATCTCAAATCCTACGAATTTTAACCATGTTGCTCATATGGGGCCTGGAGATGGAATGCAGATCCTCAGAGATCTGCCCATGGTGAGAGACTCATCATTGCACTCAACAGTCAGTAGCAAATACATCACGATGAATGCTAAAACCAACTGTTCATGTCCATCTGTAAATCATGCTTTTACAAGCTCATTGTGCTGTTTATGTTCCTGTTCATTAATCAGTTCATGGATCTCTATTCATTGCTCTTATTATATGTCAAATGTCATTTATCCATAATGTATTGACATATAATGTGGTCCCAAAAAGTATTTGGACACCTAAAACTAATAAAAAATAATTGCATCACATGCAATATCAAACCAAGTGGCATTTATTTGAAAGAAAGATAGTACAAGCAAAACAATTTGCATGAGATGTTTGTAAGGTTTTAAATTATTAAACCATGTATCAAAAATTCGACAAAGTATTTGTAAAACTTTCTGGTTGTCAAACTTAAGTGGAATTTCAACAGTTCATGTTACAACAGTACACTGCCTGGCCAAAAAAAAGTCACCGTTTGGATTTATATAAGCAAATACTTAAGAGCCAGTGATTGGATCATTATTGCAGTGGTTAATATGTTTCAGCTGGCAACAGTTCTTTTAACCCTAACTGATGCAGTGTGTAGCTTCTCATTTCTATGTCGGAAGATCTATCTCGTGGTCATGAAAAAGATGTTACTGTGTTTCAGAAGGGGCAAATTATTGGCCTGCATCAAGCAAAGAAAACAACTAAGGAGATTGCTGAAATCACTGGAATTGGGTTAAGAACTGTCCAGGGCATTATTAAAACCTGGAAGGATAGTGGTGAACCATCAGCTTCGTAAAAGAAATGTGGTCGGAAAAAACACTTCAATGATCGTGATCGGAGATCAATAAAACGTTTGAAGTCACATTGTAAAAAATTGACAGTAGAACTCACGGCTATGTTTAATAATGAAAGTAAGAGCATTTCCACACGCACAATGTAACGAGAACTTACAGGATTGGGACTAAACAGCTGTGTGGCCACAAGAAAGCCACTTGTTAGTGAGGCTAATCGGAAAAAAACAACTTAAATTTGCTAGGGAGCATAAAGATTGGACTGTGGACAATGGACAAAGATCATGTGGTCTGATGAGTCCAGATTTACCCTATTCCAAAGCGATGGGTGGGTCAGGGTAAGAAGGGAAGCACATGAAGCGATGCACCCGTCATGCATAGTGCTCACAGTACAAGCCTCTGGAGGCAGTGTTATGATCTGGGGTTGCTTCAGTTGGTCAGGTCTAGGCTCAGCAACATTATACGTTAATAAAATGAGGTCAGCTGACTACCTGAATGTATTGAATGACCAAGTTATACCATCAATGGATTTTTTTCTTCCCTGATGGCACGGGCACATTCCAGGATGACAATGCCAAGATTCATCAGGCTCAAATTGTGAAAGAGTGGTTTAGGGAGCATGAGGAATCATTTTCACACATGAACTGGCCACCACAGAGTCCTGACCTTAACTCCATTGAAAGTCTTTGGGATGTACTGGAGAAGACGTTATGGAGTGGTTCCACTCTCCTGTCATCAATGCAAGATCTTGGCCAAACATTTATGCAACTCTGGACTAGGGATGGCACCAATATGATACCTGGATCGGTATCGGGTCAGATACTGACATTTTTACCCAGATCGGGTATTGGTCCAACGAGCCTGATCCAAATCTGATACCGCATGGTGGTCATTGACATTACTGTCAAGCTCAAATAATGTCATTAATAACCTTCAAATCACCATTAAAGTTGTCCATATAACTCGTGCATTTTTATTCAGGCTCTTCAGTCATCCAAAAGCTTTGAGAATTGCAAAAGGCTGTGTTTAATAAATATACAGTCAGCATTCACAGCTAAGTACCACGCTTTACTGAACGAGTGGCACTCTGCCGACACACACATAAACGCGCAGAGGCTCGTGATGCGCTGCTCAGTGCAATATGTGGTCGCTCCACACAAACTCCATTTCAGATGTAGATGATCAATTGTTCGATCCGCCTATAACATGCATTGAGAATGGTGTTACGGTTCAATTGGTTTTCATGTTAACTGGTGACCTTCTTCCATTTTACACCAGATGTGAACGACAGGGTATCTGCAGGTTCGAAGGAATGAAATGTAACACTTTTTAAGACTTTTTAAGGCCAAATAAAAGAAAAATTTAAGACCACTTTCACAATAAAAAAACATGTTAATTCATTAGCTGGTAAATACAAAACCACTGAGGCTACTTGAATGTCTCTGGACATGTTTTTTTTTATATTTTATTGTGCATTTATGTGTTAATAAGTTAATACAACATTAAAACTCTAAATGAAATCATAAGAATGCATCTTTAATCACTTGCTTTTCAGCAAGATGTGACGCAATAGACCAATGCTTTGGCAACGTCACCACTTATGTCAAACACAGAAGCAAAAACCATGTGCAAAAAATAAACTTTTGTTGGATTACATTGTTGAAAAATGATTCTGAGGGCTCTAGTTGACTACTGTGGCTTCAAGATCATCAACAGAGCTGACTGGACTGAGGAGATCATTTCAACTCACAACTTTGCAGCATAAATTTATAGCGAACATGATTACATGTTTGTTATTAACTCATATCATTATAGTAATTGTATCGCTAAGAATATGTTTGTATTATGATGGTTTTGTGTCATACTTTCGTTTAATCCTCTAATCTGTCAAATCTAACAAATCAGCGGGCTTTCTGCCACCACTTACTGTAAACAAGAGGATTGCTCTATAGACCTTATTCACAGTAGCGTCATGTCTGATTTTTAATGGGAATGGAAACGAGGCTATGAGGGATAGACTTACCATTTCTTCAATGGCATGCATGGTGTAAATCTGTAAAAAGCTCCAATATCCTATCTGATTTTCCACAACTCATGTTGACTGGAGTTTTTTGTCTACTGAGTGTCCTTGAAAAGATTGTTTTGTACATGGAACAATCCAAAAACACTTTAAACTACAGTAAATCTCATCGAAGAGACGGAAAAGGGAAGTGTGGCGTGAGAGCGTGAGAACAGTGTCAACTGCGTTGGCAGCCCTACATCTAGAGAGATGGAGATGAGAGATATAACAGGTGTAAATCTTCAGCTGAGTAGTTCTGTTAGCTTTACAATTATTGTAAAAGTTAGTGTAAAATAAGCAAGCGCAACAATTTGAAAGGCGTCAAAAGACTGCTCCAAACTCACGTGCTTGCAAATTGTAACATTGACCGCTTTGACAATTATAAGCAGGAGAGACAGTTAGAGATGCAAAATAATGCCATTTGCATTTCGGATTAACAGGTTTATGAAGGTTCATACATGTGTAACATCGTAAGTTCAGTAAAAATGCGCTTCCCTGCACGCGCTCACACTAAACTCAAGCTTCAGCTGCTAAATGCACGAGAGAGAGAGAGAGATCATTTTGACTCGCGCAGATTCTGCTGTTTTTAGCATGTCCTCTATTCACCCCCAAAATTTAAGACCTCAGCAAACAAAATTTAAGACTTCTTGTAATTTATTTAAGATATTTAAGACTTTTTAAGGCCTTAAATTTAAAAAATAAATTTAAGACTTTAAGGACCCGCGGATACCCTGGAATGACTGGCCGCAGATTCGGCTGTTCCGAAAATCACGCTTCTTTTGACTCAATATTTTGCTCTCCATTAAATGTAAAATTAATACATGATGATGGTATCATTGCACAGATTAAAATAAGTGGTATTACTAGATCAAACGGCAAACCAGTTGAACCGTAACACCGGCACCAGACAAGTATTTTACCAGATGTTTAATAAGAAGCATATTACACTACTGTGAATTAGCCTTCAAACAAAGATTTCCTGGAGCGCTCAACGACGGACTTTCAAAATAAAAGCCTTAAGAAATTACAATTGAAATGTATTACCAATGTATCGTTAACTTATTATTGTTATTATTATTATTAGAAATTACAATAAAACAAATTGGGTTCCAAAAATTACTGTGTGATTGAAAAGTGGATTGATATACAGTTCATCCGGAAAGTATTCACAGCGCTTCACTTTTTCCACATTTTGTTATGTTACAGCCTTATTCCAAAATGGATTAAATTAATTATTTTCCTCAAAATTCTACAAACAATACCCCATAATGACAGCGTGAAAGAAGTTCAGTGCACAGCCATTTTCAGATCTCTCCAGAGATGTTCAATCGGGTTCAAGTCTGGGCTCTGGCTGGGCCACTCAAGGACATTCACAGAGTTGTCCAGTAGCCGCTCCTTTGTTATCTTGGCTATGTGCTTAGGGTCGTTGTCCTGTTGGAAGATGAACCTTCGCCCCAGTCTGAGGTCCAGAGTGCTCTGGAGCAGGTTTTCATCAAGGATGTCTCTGTACATTGCTGCATTCATCTTTCCCTCGATCCTGACTAGCCTCTCAGTTCCTGCTGCTGAAAAACATCCCCACAGCATGATGCTGCCACCACCATGCTTCACTGTAGGGATGGTATTGGCCAGGTGATGAGCGGTGCCTGGTTTCCTCCAGGCATGATGCTTGCCATTCAGGCCAAAGAGTTCAATCTTTGTTTCTCATGGTCTGAGAGTCCTTCAGGTGCCTTTTGGCAAACACCAGGCGGGCTGTCATGTGCCTTTTACTGAGGAGTGGCTTCCGTCTGGCCACTCTACCATACAGGCCTGATTGGTGGAGTGCTGCAGAGATGGTTGTTCTTCTGGAAGGTTCTCCTCTCTCCACAGAGAAACACTGGAGCTCTGTCAGAGTGACCATCGGGTTCTTGGTCACCTCTCTGACTAAGGCCCCCGATTGCTCAGTTTGGCTGGACGGCCAGATCTAGGAAGAGTCCTGGTGGTTCCAAACTTCTTCCATTTACAGATGATGGAGGCCACTGTGCTCATTGGGACCTTCAATGCTGCAGAAATTTTTCTGTACCCTTCCCCAGATCTGTGCCTCGATACAATCCTGTCTCGGAGGTCTACAGACAATTCCTTGAACTTCATGGCTTGGTTTGTGCTCTGACATGCACTGTTAACTGTGGGACCTTATATAGACAGGTGTGTGCCTTTCCAAATCATGTCCAATCAACTGAATTTACCACAGGTGGACTCCAATCAAGTTGTAGAAACATCTCAAGGATGATCAGTGGAAACAGGATGCACCTGAGCTCAATTTTGAGTGTCATGGCAAAGGCTATGAATACTTATGTACATGTGATTTTTTTCGTTTTTTATTTTTAAGAAATTTGCAAAGATTTCAAACAAACTTCTTTCATGATGTCATTATGGGGTATTGTTTGTAGAATTTTGAGGAAAATAATGAATTTAATCCATTTTGGAATAAGGCTGTAACATAACAAAATGTGGAAAAAGTGAAGCGCTGTGAATACTTTCCGGATGCACTGTACTAATAAAACTAAAATGGAATAAATATATAACAGAGAGAGAGAGATAGAGAGAGAGATCTGAAACCATTTACAAGTCCAGATACAAGTTAAAATGTGTAAAGAGAACTGGCTTCTTTTCTACTGAAGACTTTCATTGGAATTACTGTTATTTTTGCTGCTGCATCCTGCAGACTAGTTAAACATAAAGTTTGCACATGCTCTTATGTACTTGTTTTTTTGTTTTCCTATTTTATAATGAAATAATGTATTGTTAGAGGTTTTTGTTTCTTTACACAAAGAGAACTCCCAGTCAGTTCCACACAGTGAATTATAGATGTTCTAAACTCATTAAGAAAAAACAACACTGGTATTGGATCGGGAACCGTATTGGCCGATACTGATAATTGAGGTATCGGAATCTGATCGGAAGAGAAAAAATGGTATTGTTCCATCCGTACTCTGGATGGAAATGAATGTTGTAACATTGCATAATGTTGTGAAAACAATGCCTCGACGAATGCGCACTGTAATCAAAGCTAAAGGCGGTCCAAAAGTATGCTACTTTTTTTTTTTTGGCCAGGCAGTGTATTAATTGTGGTAAAATCACCTTATGACCACCAAAAATCAGTCATAATAAAAACATAAATCATTTGCAGATGCTACTTGTTTTGATGTTTTGCTATTTACTGCAATGTAATGAAATTCATTCAGTTTTAAGTTTGGCTTAAGTTCCTGATAAGATCATTATACTAGTAGATCCCTAGTTCATAGCTCAAACATTTGTTTTCATCATGTCACATCTGTCCCACTCATTGAATGTTTGTGTGTCCCTGCTTTGTGTGTGGTGGTCTGTTTGTTTCTTTATGTAACCTGTAGAATGTGCGTGCTCAGGACAACCGGGCCGGGTTCAGTGGCTCTGTCAGCATCCCGTCCATTACCAAGAACCGAGCTGAACCTGGGAGATCCATGAGTGCAAGCAGTGGGCTGGGAATACGTAAGTACTGCATTATGTATAATCTTGCTGGTATTATTCTGCAGAAACACCACACGTGACTGGTATTTGCTGAATTCCTTACGTTCTATCCTCAACCCACGTTCTCTTCCTTCTGTCTTTGTGTCTTTCTTTCTTTGTTTGTTTCTTTCTTTCTTTTTCTCTCTCAGGGTCTTCCTCACAGAATGGCAGCGCTCTAAGGAGAGAGATGTCAGGTGGCAGCTATAGCTTTAAGCGCCAGACCATGACGTCACCCTCAGAGAGCTCGCTGTCATCAGGTGGAGGCATGGACGTGGGTGAAGCTCCGCTCTCTCAGTTTGATCGAGAGGTGAGTCATGATATAGGAGGAATCGGAACAGTGGTATCTTCATTACTTCATTCATCAATGCCGGGTTAGCACTGTGCAGGGAAGTCACAGCTCACAACCTCCATGGTGATTGCCTCTGGATAGACATACTAATAAAAATATCCAATAATAATAATCTAAATTTTGAGCATTGCTCAGATAATGAAAACCGTTTTCATTCCAGATGCATTTAGAAAAAGGGACTACAAAAGGAGATTTCGTTGTACAAAGGATTTGTTTTCTCTTATACACCACTTCACATTTAAAAACACATAATAAATAATCAGAAATGTCTGTCAGTGACCTGTTTTAAAGGGATAGTTCACCCAAAAATTATCTTATTATGTACTCACCCTCATACCATCCCTGATATGTAGGACTTTCTTTCTTCTGCAGAACACAACCAAAGGTTTTTAGAAGAATACATCAGCTCTTTTGGCACTTACAATGCAAGTGAATGGTGACCAGACCTATGAAGCTCCAAAAATCACATAAAAGCCACATAAAAGTAATCCATACGACTCCAGTGGTTTAATCCGTATCTTCAGAAGAAATATGATAGGTGTGGGTGAGAAACAGATAAATATTTAAGTCATTTTTTTTTACCATAAATCTCCACTTTCACTTTTACTTTCAAAGTTTAAAAGACACTTTCACTGTATGAAAAAGAGTAGCATAAACATTTTGTTAAACATTTGTTCCATGGAAAAAAGAAAGTTATACAATTTTCAAACAACATGAGGGTGAACTACTGGTAAACAACTCCTTTAAAGATGACATTTAAATTAACTATTCAGATTGCTCCTATTTCACCCTGCACACTTCCTGACATCTCCTGACTTCTAAAGAAACGGCTCGTCCCATCCCTCCCCTTTCCATCGGACCTGTATGGGGTGTGTTGGAGGACCACTCATAATGCCATTAGGCCCAGTGCAATCAAATGCAAGTTAGCCTGAGTGCTGTGTTCCCCCCCCACACCTTGCTTTGTCAATGTTTACTCAACTCTATGCCTGCCACCCCATTCCAAAACATCCTAGTTAATAGAATAGGATCCTCTGCCGGGCCCCATTGCAAACCGCCCGCCCGCACCCTTAACTCACCTATCATCTCCCCATACTACAGCGCTTTGCGCCCCTGTCTGACCTTTGGCCGACCCATTTTCCTTCAAATATGAAAGCTATTCTCGCACTCAGTCTGCCCTTTCCTTCTCAGTGGCAGGCCGTATCGCCCTCGGAGAAGACCCCCGATTTGAAAAGGGCTTTAAGGACCCTGCTTAGTAAGATGAAGGTAAACTTCACATGTTTGCAGTGAAACACGCACACATACACGCCTGCTGTCATCCGCACACTCGGGCACCCCTGCAGAGTGCTTCTTAAAAACCCACTGCCATTTTGTGCTCCCTTTGAAGCACTCAGCCTTGTCCACCACTGCCTAGAAAAGACTCTAGTGAAGCAGAGAGCTTTGATTCGGCAAGAATGGCAAGTTTCCATCTGCATGTTTTACTCTCATGCTGCACCTGCTGGCCACCCACCCTGTGTCCACTAGAGCAGTAGTTCTCAACATTTTTGACTCCAAGGCCCCCCACTGTCCAAGACAATATTTGAAGGCCCCCTCGCTGTGTCTGATTAAAATAATTAATCATGGAAAAATGTTGATTCTAGAAGTTTCAGAAAGAGTCTGTTTATAATTTGTAGGCATACATCTTAAAGTATTTTTTTAGCATTTTAATTAAGTTGAATTATTTTAATTATTTTAACATTTCTTATTTTAAATCAATTTTAAGTCAACTTGAGGCCCCTTTGGAAGTGTGCTGAGGCCCCTTAGTGGGTCCCGGCCCCCTGGTTGAGAACCTGCACTAGAGAAAATCAGGGTCTTTACAGGAAGCAGAGAGAGTTGTTAGGTCAGAAACATACTCTACACAAGGTACATTTTTGACCACAACATTGCAAGTGTTTTGTTGTACATACTTAATGTGTGTTGTTCTGTTAATATGAAAGTGACAAACCTCAGTACTTAAGGGGGTATATTCACTTCAAATGTCTGTGCCATTAAACTGGATGTGTTGTCTTTCAGGTAGCTAACTATAAGCATTTTGAAATTTGCAGATTGTGAACTTTTCCTTCGCCATGACAGTAGTTCATCTGAAAAGAGAAAAACTGACCTTAGAAGAAGGTCCCATGGAAAACTAGGTTTTAGAAGGAAGGACAAATTTTATTAGAACTTGTATAATAATAATTATTAAAATTTGAATTTGGAAATGTAATTTTTAGATAAGTTATTCCCAGGCATGGAAATTTCTATAGTGAATATAAGGATTCTTTCACACTGCAGCTAAATGTGTCCCAAATCTGATTTTCTGCTCAAATCTGATTTTTGTTTTTATAAGGTTCTTCACATGATATTTTAAATGTAGCCCATATCAGATACTGACCCGCATGCGTGCACCACTTCCTGTGCATGTGTATAACAAACTTCACCTTTATTCATGAGCAAAGAATTAAATTGCATTTCAAACTGTAATTATTTATTTATTTATTTATTTAGTTAGTTAGTTTTTAGCTGATAGGACACATAATGCCTGTATATCTAATAATATGACAGAAAGTGATTGAGAAAGACTATATTGATTGATACGAATGACACAAGCAAAGAGTGCTGTTACATAAATCTATCTCTATCTTTTCATGCGCATATTTTACTACCGGTAATTGTAGTCCAAATGAATTGCTAAACCCAATTGTTATGCCTAAATTTATATTTTCTTTCCTTAAAAAAATAACTGAATGCATTAACAATAACACATCTATGTATGCCTGAAATCAAGTTAATTAAAAATGTGCAGATTATCACGTTAAATCCAACCTGGCTGTTAACACTGAAGGCACATTGGAAAAAATCAGATACGTATTCAGTTTTTTTCCACATATGAAAGTAGCCCAGATCGGATTTGAAAATGTCAGATTCAATGCGCTTGTGGCTGTTCACATGATCTTCCAATTAACAGACTATCACATGTGTCAAAAAATCAGATTTAAGCCACATTCAGCTGCGTTATGAATGTTGCCTAATTGTTTCTAGTTATGCTCCCCTATAAAACATTTAATCGCCATGAAAATAATCTTTTCTAGCCAAGTGCAATCTCTATAAAATAATTGTTTTAAATCCTTTAAAACAACTTGAAAAGTCATGGAAAATCATTGGTCAAAATCATCGGTTACGGTTATGCTAAGGGCTGCTAAAGCACCCCCTTGCGGCATTGCTAAGAATGCAGTTCTGATATTTTCAAGTAGGTATAGCTGCAGGCCGGAGATCTCCAAATGGGGGCGGAATCTCCAAAAGGGGGTTGCACCAACTCCAAAAGGGGGCGTCACTTCCACGCACGGTTAGGATTAGGGAAAGGGTTACCGTAGGTTAAGGGCTCCCTATATCTTTGCTGGCAGTTTGGGGCTCCCGCCACTTTTTGAAGCTCTGCCTGCAGCTATATCCTTCTCGATAATTTCGCAATGCAACAACACAAGCTTGTGTACCTAAAAGCGTTTGCACTCACATACTTGTGTAGAGTTTGTCTCCGTCCTTAGAGTGTGGATTTAATATTGTAATGTCTCCAAAGCTTTGCTGCAAAGCAACTCCACTGAGTAGACTGCTTGAATATGTTTTGCGGATGAGTGTTTAATTAAGTATAATTAAGTATCAGTGTATTTAATTTGTCAGCTGACATTTTTGTACTCTATAGTACCTTGTCCTCAAAAATATTGCTGGAATAATGAACCACCTCAATTAGCTTTTATGTTTTATAGACATGTCAGATCCCAATCAATAAGACAGGTGCTATAGTATATGATGTAAGCCTTCAACTATTGTCCTGTATAATCTGCTATAATCATGCCAAATACAGATATATCTTGTACAGTAGTTGATTAAGTTGATTAAGATTAATACGTTTTGATTTTTGAAATGAGCATGGCATGTTTACAAAGTGATTCTCTATTACAAAACCCACTTAATTGGCTTTTTATTTGAGCCCTTGCAATATTTGGCCTGTGTAAGGCCTTTGCATGTATAGGTAAAGTCAACATGAAAATCTGTTTGCAACCCATTTTGCTTGCATAATGTGAGAAAAATAAAAACATTTGGGGTGGGACTTGATTGATTCTATTGAGAAGAATGGTCTCTGTATGGTTGGAAGGGAGGGGTTGAAAAATAAGAGGACTTGGTGACATCAGTTGAAAAGGAAATTCCTTTTAGAGGTGGAGCAAATTATCACATTATGATGCAAGATTATGACGACAAACTTTTTTTTTCTTTGAAGTAACGTGTGCCAATGAATCGCTCACAATAAGACCAGGAGTGTGTATTAAGAAAGTAAAGAGGGTAAATTTTGATTTCATGTTGACTTTAAAGGCATCATATGTCCATCTTCATTGTGTTTATCATATGTTTTTGAAGGAAACCTATAGGGCTAGATTCTCATAGTAAATGTTGGCTGAGTACCAAACCTAAACTTTTTCTGTAGGTATTCTTTGTTCTTAGAATAATTCTTTTTATTTTTTGTTTTGTAGGACTCTGATTCGCCACGGCACTCCACTGCCTCCAACAGCTCCACATTTAGCAGCCCGCCAAGCCCCGCCTCTCCGCACAAGACTAAGTCCCTCTCATTGGAGAGCACAGACCGCACAGGGTGGGACACATGATAGACTCACCAATGAACCAATCACAACGTACTCTGGGTCTGCCTGTCACAGTGCCCTTCCCCTCCCATACAACCGCACATAGGCACTACAGGCCCCTCCCACTACATTTGCATAAAGGGTCACCACTGATCAATATACAAATGAGATACCACACCACCTTGAGCAGTGAAAACATGATTGTGAGTGTTTGTATGTTTGTGTTGTGCATTACAATAGTCATGAGCCCCTAGCTAATCAGCTCCAGGCATCTCACCGGCAGCCAATGAGACGTAATGTCACTACTACAAACCGGAGATGTGAATTTTATTGTGTCTGGTGTTTGTATATAGACTGGGTTAGGGGTGAACTTATTTATTTGTCATTCAGCCATTTCAAGATGGAAAATACTATAACGTCCCTCACTATGTTCAGCTGTGGACCATATGGAATAATGACTCCTTTATAGAGTCCCACTAATGTACCTGAAAAAAAAAAAAAAATAATAATAATACAATGATGTATATTTTTTATTTGCTCTTAAAAGTGATGTGTGCAGTAATTTTTTTTTTTGTTACATCTGCGAAATAGATGAGAGGCAGCAGATTTCTGTGCGGTGTGCTTTCAGGCAACATCATCTATTGCTTCCTGTTCTAGATTTGTTGGGATTTATAGGGGCTTTTCTGTCATATTTGATGACATCTTGGAATCTGTTACAGTCATTATTGTCAGTCTCCATCTAAACCTTCCGTAAACCACAATGACCTGAGAAAACATGTCACAGTAATGTACATAGGTTAAAAGTATAGCATAATATATAATAAGGAAATATTGTAGAGATAAACTAAGTGGAAAATTGCTTTTATTTTTAAAAACATATTTTAATATACTCACGCCAAGACCATCTGAAAAGTTTCAGTTGCATCTGTTGTTTTAGATTTTATTTTGATTTACAAGAAAATACTGCCTTTTTCGTTTCTTTCTTTTCTTTTTCTTTTAATGATTCCTTTAGATTATTTTGTGAGACACAAGCCAAGCTGTTTTGCTACAAGTGTGCTTTAACCATAAAAACTGCATCAACTCTATTGCTTTATAAGATAGCAATACATGCATTGACCGAAACTGTCCAAATAGTGAGGTTGTATGAGGAGATATGCAGGTATCGTATTTCTTTAATCTGGAACTATTAAGACCAAGTGTGGAATTTGTTCCAAAATGTAATTTGCAGACAAACAAAAGGCATTTTATTTTGTCCCTGGATGCATGGTTTCGTCTAATGTTACAGTATTCGAAATAGTCAATGCATTTTGCCTTGCCCACATAGTTTGTATATATATTTTTTTTTTTTTTTTTTTTTACCATGGAAAATTTTTTCAAACTTATTCTCAGAAAATGTTTTCATGCATTACAGCAATTTCATCCTGTTAAGTGTTGAAACATTTAACACTATTATTAAATTTAAGGTTGAACTCTACCATTGAACTGAATTACAAGAATTATCCGAGGTTATAACAGCAGTGCTCAGTTAAAAAATATTTTCTTTTCATTCCTGGGGTGTACTGTACAAAAATAACTTAAATCTAAAGCTTTTGCCTTTACATTAATTGTATTGACAGCCCTCTAACAACCACTCCATTTGATCCTACAATGCCATTCCATTTTTGTGATATTTCTGATTATTCTGTTGTCATTGTATTTGTGGTGGTTGCTTTTATTCCATCCAATGAAAAAGGGACGATCTGAGAAATCACAAGAGTTTAATAACCAGCACAGGCTTCACTTTGTTTGTTCTATATTCTGTTTGGAGGTAATTTAATTATGAATTTCACATGAAAATGAGTCTCCAGCCTTGTTTCTGGTTTTCAAAGTAAGACTCTTAGTAAAGTTCACCAAAAGTATATGTTCTTTCCACAGAGGGAAAAGATGTTTTGATAATTTGTAAGTGTTTAGTATTCATTGGGATCTTAAAGGGATAGTTCACCTAAAAATTAAAATTCTCATCATTTACTAACCCTCATGTCACCTCAGATGTGTATGACTTTCTTGCTTCTGCCGAACATGAAGATTTTTAGAAGAATATCTGAGCTCTGTTGGTCCATACAATGCAAGTGAATGGTTACCAAAACTTTGAAGCTCCAGAAAGCACGTAAAGGCAGCATAAAAGTAATCCATCAGACTCCAGTGGTTAAATCTGTCTTTAGAAGCGATATGATAGGTGTGGGTGAAAAAAAGACCAATGTTTAATTCTTTTTTTGCTATAAATCTTCACTTTCACTTATTTTTGGTGATCTGTATTCTTTGTGCATATTGCCACCTACTGGGCAGGGAGGAGAATTTATAGTAAAAATTAACTTAAATATTAATGTTTTTCACCCCCACCTATCATATTTCTTATGAAGACATGGATTTGACCACTGGAGTCTTATGAATTGCTGCCTTTATGTATTTTTTGTAGCTTCAAAGTTCACTTTCACTTGCATTGTATGGACCTACAGAGCTCAGATATTCTTCTAAAAATCTGTTTGTGTTCAGCAGAAGAAAGTCATACACATCTGGGATGGCATGAGGGTTAGTAAATCATGAGAATTTTTATTTTTGGGTGTACTATCCCTTTAAAGGAATAGTTCACCCATACATTTTAATTCTTTTATTATTTACTCACTCTTCCAAAACCTTAATGACTTCCTTTCTTATGTGAAACACAAAAGGAGATCTTAGGCAGAATGACAGCCTCAGTCACCATTCATTTTCATTGAATGGAAATAAGATACCATGACAGTGAATGATGAGACCAACATATTTTTGGGTGAGCAATCCCTGCAGTATCTTTCCATCTGTAGTAAGCCACAGCACGTGATTGACGCTTATGGCAGCTTTTGCATGACTGCAGTAATATTTAGGGAGCTATTACGGAATCACATATTGAAATTATGTCTTAAGTATGAACATTTGATTGAAACTTAATAGAGACCCCCACTGAAAATAAAACATATGCATTTCAGCAACTTCTCTTTCACATCACAAATATATTTGCTCATTCTCATCTCAGTTGTTTATTTTTTCCACAGATATCCTTTGTAATAATTTGTACCGTTTTGCATGCATACTGTAAATGTCATTCCATTTGTTTCATGGTTGTATTATGTTTCTCACTCACTTGAAAACCTGTTTTAATGTGGATTTTGATCATTATAAGCAACCAGGAAACTTTTTTGCATAGAGGTATTTATGGTGAAAGGTAAATCAGAAACTGGATAAACTGACTGCTATGCATTATGGAGACTTTACTATATTAACCTGATGCAGAGGTAATTCAATAAAGCGAGGGAAATGACACACATGGATGCTAATAGTGGTTTTATTTTATTTTGTATATAAAGCACTCAGGATGTTTATTTCTGGACATTACAAAAAATCTCTTCACAGTTTTCGGTAAATTACATACAAAAATGACTTGACTAACAACATTAGTGCTAAAACTCAGAAGAGCTCAGTTGTAACGGATATGCCAACTTCCTTTAAAAATATACCTAAAATATCTACTCTAAAATTACACATTTAACACTTCTATTCAAGGTTTTTTTATTTATTTAAAATTTTTAAAGGTGCACTCAGTAACTTTTCCTCCCAAAATAAATTAGTACTTTTGAAAACTTGTTTGTTAAAATGTTTAAAATCATGTACAGTCACATGAGATGAAGACTCCAGTTTTAAAAGTAGCCTAATAAATGCTGTTTAATTTTACATGGAGCTGGGCTCACTCATGGGGGCCGCCCTGATAAGATCACATGACCAGCTGTATGACGGTAACCGCTTATTATTGAACATTTTTATGTGAGTGGCAATCACTGGCACAGAAGAATTTGGAGCAGCTCCTGAAGATGTATCTTGGTGCTGCTGATGGACGCCAAACACAATGTGTGTACATTCAATTTTAGGATGTTATATGTCGTCCACCTGCAGTGTCCGGTGGGCGACCCCCTTAAGTTCAAGATGACTACCATATCAGTGCAACATAAATGACTGAGTGCACCTTTAAATCCAGCTCTTCACACTAAAAACAGTCTGACTCACATGTGCAGGGCTGTCATCATCATCATCACTAATTCTCTTCTACAAAATTGTAAAAAAGTGCAAAAAAAAAAAAAAAGAAAAATTCACTTCAGAACCACAAATGTAGTGGTAAAAATCTGGAATCTTAAAGCGTTGGAGCATAAAGCAGCAAGAGCTTCAAAACATCACAGAACGATGATGTATCAAAAGCCCTTACATTTAACCCTGTTTATGTAGGAACACTTTGACGAGAGAGGCTCCAAACAGCTTTGAATGTCTCTCCATCCAGCACAGTACATTAAAGTATTTCAAGTGTTTGGCATCCACCATAATTGAACTTGACAACCTTTGATTGAAAGTCTTGTTTGAATAAATTCATTCACTAAGTCCTTTCTCTTTATCCCACATCTTTTGCTCCAGTAGCTCAACTGGAAGAGCATCCGCTACCACTGCCAAGGTCATGGGTTTGATTCCTAGGGACCGCACATACTGATAAAATGTATAGTTTGAATGCACTATAAGTCTATTTCTATAAAAGAGTCTGATGAATGCATCAATCAAACTTTGTGTCAGAAAAGTCGCATTTAGTCTCTCCCCAATTGTTGGCACATTAAAGTTCACGCCTTGGTTGCGTCCTCCTCTATGACACAGTGAATGCCGTTGCCAGGGCCGCTTTGGATGGCTTGGGCTGTGATGCTGAGGTCACGCATGCTGCTATGCCGTGATTGGCTCTCCAGGCGCTGCAGACTGCTGTGTCGCGAATGGCTGTCAAGACGGTTGACGCTGCAGTGCTGAAGCGGATCGTGAGGGAGACGTTCCTCGATGCCACGGAAACTGCAGGCTGTGTACCTGACAGGAAACAGAATGAAAGAGATTCAGTGATGTTTAGAACTTTGATCAGGGAAGCCATGGAAGGTGAATTTTTCAGGCTTCTTGGTTCCGGAAGTATTTTTCCCATTCAACTTTTTCATAGGAAGTTCTAAGCCATGAACCAAACCAACCAGTACCACATTGAAACACAAGATTACAAACTTTGATTTGATGCAAAAAAGTATTGAAAATCTAACACAAAGACAAAGGTACATGACTGTGTACTTGACGTCTTTCATGAGGGCATTAACTACAATCCCATGAAGAATTGCAAATTATGTAAACAAATTAAAAGCAATGGAAAAATAGAAAACTACTGATTTAAAGTTGTTGATTATAGGCATAGAAACAATATATTATAAATTTATTGCAAAATATTCAGAAGTATTTGCAAATATCCAGGTAGTTTGTAAGTGTAGCGAGGCTGACTCGATTGCGTCATTCACTCTACATCACTAGAGTGGGCGATCTCATGTGGGCTTTGGCTTGTTTGCTGCGATTCTCTGACTGGTGGATCTTTTCTCTTCAGCAACATGTGTATTGTAGCTCTTCTCCAGGAATTCTGCTCAGGACACTTTTCACAGACTGTGATGATGCATTTCCTCCTTATTTAGCAGCATAATCTAGCAAACTTTATATATATACACACACACACACAACTGGTCAAAAGTTTTGAAACACTTACTCATTCTTTATTATAATTTTTAATACATTTTTCACATTTTAGAATAATAGTAAAGTCATCAAAACTGTGGAATAACATAAATGGAACTATGGGAATTATGTTGCGACTAAACAAAATCCAAAATAAATCAAAACTGTGTTATATTTTAGCATCTTCAAAGTAGTCACCCTTTGCCTAGAATGTGCAGACATGTACTCTTGACATTTTCTCAACCAACTTCTTGAGGTATCACCCTGGGATGCTTTTTAAACAGTATCGAAGGAGTTCCCATCTATGTTGGGCACTTATTGGCTGCTTTTCTTTATTATTTGGTCCAAGTCATCAATTTCAAAAACTGTTTTTTTTTAATACAATTTTAGATTTATAATGAAATAAATTAATATGGTGGCACAATTATATTTTTGTCTACAAAATTAATTTCAAACATTTAAGCATCCGCCTTCAGATCAAAAGATTTTTAAGATCATGAGAAACATTTCAGTCAAGTGTTTCAAAAGTTTTGACCGGTAGTGTGTGTGTGTGTGTGTGTGTGTGTGTGTATTATTTAGTATAAATTTATAACATTATTATATTATACTGGTAACGAGCTGCGATGAGGTTTCTAAGTGGGAGTGACAAAAAAAAGAGGCCTCTTTATCTCTTCTGACTATAATCCACTGCTCTCTATTTTCTCTTCTTTTGGAAAGCTGTGAAAGCACAAGTTGATTTTTTTATTTTGCTGTTGGAACAAATGGGTAAGCAAAAATTATATTTGCTGTGGTCTCCCATTCACAGATATACAAGTTTACCCTGATATAGTTTTACTTCTGCATTCCAAACCCAGATATGTGAAAAGGGACCATTAAAAGAATAGTTCACCCAAAAAAGAAAATTCTCTCATTATTCACTTACCCTGATGCCATCCCAGATGTGTATGACTGTCTCTCTTCAGCAGAACACAAATGAAGATTTTGGTCCTTATAAAAGAAGTACATGTGTGCCAGCACTTTGACAGTCCAAAATCATATTTAGGCAGCATAAACGTAATCCACGCGACTCCAGTCGATCAGTGAATGTCTTCTGAAGCGAATCGATAGGTTTATGTAAGAAACAAGTCAATAAATAAAATGTTTTAAACTTTAAATTGGCACTTCCATCCAGGGCTCTGATGCTGTTTGAAATGGTCAAACTCTTGTGTGGCATTCGTTCTTCTGTTGTAATAAGCACCACTTCCGAATTCTTGTGTGAACTCACCGACGCGCTTACATCACGTGACAGCTAAGTGATGCATCAGCTGCTGGCAGGAAGCGCTTTTTAAAAGTTAATAACGTATTATCTATTTATTTTTTTTACACAAATGAATCGATTTGTTTCAGAAGACATTCATTGATCGAATGAAATTACTAAATATTTGGACTTTTGGACCATGCTGGCACCCGTGTACTTCTATTATAAGGACCTGACAGAGCTCTATCTTATTCTAAAAATCTTCATTTGTGTTCTGCTGTAGAAATACAGTCATACACATATGGAATGGCATCAGGGTAAGTGAGTAATGAGATAATTGTAATTTTTGGGTGAACTATTCCTTTAAACAAGATTTGCAAAATAATTATCATAGCAGTCGTAGCGTGCTTGCGCCGACTGCATGTGTATATGCGTGCACAGTTATATGGAGTATACTTTGACAGGCTTGCGTTCGACTGTAGGCAGTCAAAATGGAATTATACCTAGGGCTTAATTCTGCCTTCACGTTTTAGCGGAATTATCGTAAATATGAGTTTCCCACTCGGAAGCTGCATATGAACAACCCCTCAAGGCGTAAATACAACTGGGAAACACAAATTTAATACATGTGTTTCCAAGTTTGGAAGAGATGAAAACTTTCAACATGGTGGAGGAGAGTACAGTTTCTGTTGTGATAGACAGGTTTTAGTAATTTTCTAAATACAGCTAATTGTTAGTGCTTGCCGTTTCGGTCATATTCATTTACGTGAATCAACAACCATTTGATACATATTGTAAATGTTTACATTAAGAAAATAGCATGTATTTGCCCAAAATACCATTATCGTCAGCAAGCTAACTGAGTAATATGTATTATGGTTTTTTAATATTAAGTTCCTCAAGAAATATACATGAACGAACCTGGCGTCCTCCATGTTTCCTGTTCTTTCTGACAACAAAGCATTTGAACACGTAATACTCGCAATTACCACTTCGAAGTAGGATAATTCTGACAGCACATGAAGACAGCATAAATATTTGGGGTAGTAACTGAATGATCATTGTTATGCTTAAAACAAGAAAAATAAATAAATAGAAAAACTTGTTTTCTTACCACTTTGGCAAATATTTGTAGGCATAAACCTCACTTAATCTTGTTAGATTTGACTGAAAACACGACTTGTGTCATCCTGCTTCTCAAGCAAATGTAACTTGCTTTAAGGATGTTTAGATATTTTGTAATGGAAAACCATCCCGATCTATCTCACCTGCCTTCTCGGGAGCGATGCAGGCTGCCATGGTAGCTGCTGGCCTTGCTGCACGTGCTGGCGGCACGGCTGGTGCTTGCGCTTGGGGGCTCGTCCAGCATGGCGAGGTGTGTGGAGGAGGCATGGGTGGAGGTGCCCTGCGTTGAGGTACCTCTGGACTTCCTCACCACTGGAGTATTGGGGTCTCTGAGGAGCAGCTGGGTGAAGTCGGGCTCCTGCAGCACCTGCCGGCTCTCGTGCACCGTACTGCGGAGGGTGGTAGAGACAGGTGGAGTGGGGTGTGAAAGAGAGGGAGAGTGACAGGGAAAAGAGTGGTACAGAGGGAAGGGAGTTGCAGAGGAGTGAAGGAAGAGAGAGGGGGAAGATGGAGGGCAAGTGAATGAGGGAAGAGGGGGTGGAACAAGGGGAGGGAGAGGATGTTATTGCCCTGATACAAGGGACAGGGATGTGGGTGTAGAAAGGAGGCCTTTACACTAACCTCCCATGATACATTTACCATAGTACACTACTACTTAACTATTTTCTAAGGCCTTGACAAAAATGGTGGAAATTTATAAAAATGCACATCAAATGAACAACTTGCTGTATTTTTTTTTTTTTTTTTTGGGTCCTTCAATACATTTATTAATTTACATTTGTGTTTTTGCCAGATTTATTTATTTATTTATTCATTTCATAAGATATTCAAGGTATACATTTGAACCATTTGTGTATTCCCTGGAAATCAAACCCATGGCCTTAGACTAGTCCCTTTCTCTAACAGTTGAGCTACAGGAACAATTTATATATATATATATATATATATATATATATATATATATATATATATATATATATATATATATATATATATATATATATATATATATATAAACACACACACACACACACATACACTGCACAGTTCTATCCTACAATGACAAAACAAAGTAACTACGCCAACACTGAAATTAAGAAAACTGTCTATCCAAATGTGTTATATATATATATATATATATACACACACACGTTAATGCACGGATCAGATATGTTCAGAAAGCCAAGCAAGGCTGAGCCAAACCCTTTTATGGAACAGATCATAGTTGAAAAGGCCCAATTTCAGTCATTACTCAATTTTGACAAATTGTGTAGTCAATGTGTTTTGGCTTTTCATGGAAGAGTAAGCCTATTTAATTTATTTTTTATTTATTTATTTTTTACAAATGTATAAAAATTCACATAAACTTCAACTTTGTTGAGGCGTCATAAACCGTTGTCACACTAGGCTTCGAGCATGCAAAATTACTTTAGAAACCACAATGTGCAGGATATGAGGGTGATTCTCACTAATTTCTGGTCCTATTTTACTCCAAAACCAAAAGAAAAAATAAATTATATATTGCCTACAGAAAATCAAGCCTATTTTTAGGGCCATTAAGATTTTTTACATTGTCACATTATTTTCATGACAGTTACACCCATTTTAGCCACTGATTCTTCTTACCAATGCAAAAAAAGATGGTCATTATTATATTATCATTATCGCAACATGAAAAAAAAAAAAAAAAAGTATTATTTATACTTCATACATTGAAAATAATAATGTTTGTATTGTTTTCCAGTAAAAATATAAATTCTTAAAACAAGATCAATTTACTTAAGAAGCAAAATGACAAAAGATATTTTTTTTGTCTTGTTTTTAGAAAAATCTAACAAAAATCTAAGAAACATTTATGCTTATAACAAGAAAAAACTATTGGCCAGTTGGGTTAGAACAAAAAAAAACAAAACTTGATTCTAAGGGAAAACAAGTTCATTTGCTTGCTTTAAGTATAAACCGCACCAAACTTTGAAGACTTAATATTTAATGTCATTCTGCTTCTCAAGTAATTTTTTCTTGTTTTAAGGATGTTTAGATATTTTTACCAAAATGTTGACAAAAATAAGAAAATTACTTTTTTGAAGTAGTTCTTAGTTTTTATTAATTCTACAACAGCAATTTTTATTGTAATACAGTAAAAACATGAGTGTGTTATGGTAATGAGAATCAATGAAAATTAAAGGAATAGTAAAAGTAACATGTCCTGATGTGTTGCGGTAATCAGAATATTTATGGTCGACTGATGTGGGGTTTTCAATTGCCGATGTCGATATTTAGAGAGCAGAATGGCAATGGCTGAGGTAAATGCAGATAAACATAATACAATTTAACAACAGCAAATCAGATGTACACCATATTTCTAGAAATATCTACATTTCTTTTCATAACCTTGAAAAGAAAAACATTAAAAACAGAAAGTGTTGACTATACAAGGACAAATCTACTGGTAGATTCTGAAACTGACACAAGTGAAAGTTAACACTTGTTAATCGGCCAAGCGAACACGGTTTTTGGCCAATGTGATAATCGCAAAATGGCCAAATATCAGCTGATTAATCGGCCTGGCCGATATATCGGTCAGAGAATATGGGGGGTATAATGTGCTTAAGTGTCCTGAAAATAATGCCACAATGCATTACAATGCAAGAAAAAAAAAAAAAAAAAGAACATAATGGTCCAAAATGTAGGATTAATTTTCTTTATGCAAAATATAATTAAATATAAATATAAATTCTTTGTATTGTATTGATTTAGGGTTAAATATGACCAGGACATTTTATTGATGAGTTTCATGAGAACCGCCCATTGTGTCACACTTGAGTAGTGCCTGACCGATATATCGGTCTGCCGATATTATTGGTTGATATTAGCCTTTCACCGATATATCGGTATCGGCGTATATGTTTATCGATATGCGCCGATATGAAAACTTTTTTTCAGAACATATAATGCAGAAAACAATGCTTTAGAATTGGTGTCATAGCGTAGTTTGTCCAACAGAGCGTGCTCCGACTCAGGCTCTGCAGACAGGACGGAGTTAAGCTGTGTTTCTTCACGGTAAATTGCGATCTAGTTTGTGAAGTACATACTGGAAAGTTAATAAACAATGACCCTTGTCATTTTCCCTTTTCAATATTACCTAATATAATGTTAACCCTGTCCCTGACAACCATGTCACTCATGTTTATCACATCTGTTTGCTGTTAGCCAGATATAGTTTGTCAGTGCAATGTAGCAGATTGAAAGGATTGAAAGGTAAACATCAGAGCATCTTTCTGCAGCTCAGCAGACAACAGTGCGGTGGTGGATTGTGTCTGTTGTGTGTTGATTTCACGCTATATTATTACCAAGTTGGTGAGACACAATGCTGGAAAGTAAAATAAACAACGTCCATCTTTTACTCTCTGTGACAACGAGCTTATAGCTAACTAGCTAATCACATAGCTACTTTCATTGTTGTCAGCTGAGTGGAAGCTAATAAGTAAACATGTATTCACCAAACTGTTTTGTTCAGGATTCACAGTTTGGTACCCCCTTCAACCGAACAATTCCAGTCGTTGCATGTACAAAATGTAATATTTAGAAGTCTGGTTTTCCACCATTGAAAGTTTCCCCTGAACTTGTATAGCAGAATATGGTGTAACACCGCTGCCGCTGTTTATCACTTGTCTCGGCAGTATTAATATAGTCAGCATTTGACTGATACAAAACAGTAATACTGATGTTTATTTAGCTATTTATTTTATTTTTATTTATTCTTTATTTAAATGGTCAGCATTTGACTGATACTAAACAGTAATACTGATGTTTATTTAGCTATTTATTTTTATTTATTCTTTATTTAAATGGTCAGCATTTGACGGATACTAAACAGTAATACTGATGTTTATTTAGCTATTTATTTTATTTTTATTTATTCTTTATTTTAATGGTCAGCAATTGACTTATACTAAACATACAGTACTGATGTTTATTAAGCTATTTATTGTATTTTTATTTATTTTTTATTTTCTCAGTGTTCATTTCTAGAATTTGTTGACAATGTATTATAATAATAATGTCAAATATTCTTTGATAAAAATATTTGTTTAAGAAAGCAGCCTTCTCAGTACCTTTGCATAGTCATATTGGTGCAAAATCGATGAAAAATCCACATAAAAAAGGTCTGTTTTCATTCCAGCTCAAAAATTAACTATATCGGCCACCATATCGGTAATCTGTGAATTTTCCCTCTCTAAAATCGGTATCAGTCTCAGAAATCCCATATCTGTCGGGCTCTACAATTGAGTGTAGATTTAATAAATAATAAAATCACAAATAACAAATAATATTATATACAAATTGTTAAAATATCATCTACATACTTTCCTCCAACAATATAAAAACATGCAGCTTTGACCTATGTATTCTTTGCATTGAGTCAAGAGGCCAGTGTGTGACGTTTCGATCTCCTGGTCTCAGTGTTCTTGTCATATGAATTTGCAGGTCAGAGTTCATCAAACTTGAATTTTCATGCACAGCAGAATATGAAATTTCTTTGCATGAGCTTGTGTTTCCAGTCTCCCACATTCGGATGTGTTTGAATGGAAGTAAATGGAGCACAAAGTGCAATGTGACTGTGGCTTTATAATTACGGCCAGTAGAATGACATGAAACTCACTCTTTTCTGCGATGTCCACTGAAGAAACTGGCCCACTCAAAGCACGTCTTTTTACTGCCAACCCAAAACACTGATGGGATGCCCACCACCAGCATCATCAGGTACTTGATGAGGAACAAGGTGATATCAGGCCTGCTTGTCTGCTCCACCTGTGAAGACAAAAGCAATGGATTCATATTAACCGCTTGTACCAACAGAATAAAGATTAGTTTATAAAACCTAATGACTGGGGCTAAAAAGGGGAAATTAAGGTAATCAAACATGAAGGCTTAATCTCCCTTGTGAATCTCTGTATTTGCAAATACAGTGCATGTGCATGAGTAGTTTTCTGTATGTCACTTTAGCCTTATGTTGTGCGTGTGTGATTGTCTGGATAGGAAGTGCTTTATTTCAGCTCATTGCACAATCGCCAAAGGCATAAACAGAGCTGCAGCTAACACAAATGTCTGTCCTCACTCTTTCTCTAATACACACACTCTCTTTGTGCTTTAGATGGGGCATTTCTTCTGCCCTGAATGCTGTCAGCTTGCATTTATGTCCATATATACTGTACAATAATGTACCATATTTAATAAATGTTTCATGCAATGTCATAGAACAGTCTAAAAATATATGATATCCCCATTGACTAGACAATAAAGTGTAACTACTTTGGTGGAACCAAAGACCAACTAATTAGCAATACATTCAATGACACAAAAAATAGTAGACAAAAACATCATAACATAAAGCACTACTGCACAGATTAGTGGTCAACTGATATATCACAGAGGCCGATAAATCGTCCGATATTCAGATTTTTTTAATTATACATTTTCCCATTTGGCCGATTTGTTTCTTGAGGGTGGCGAAAATTGGCTGTTTACATGTGAAGCGACTGAGACATGTAAACGACCAGTCATGGTTAGTTTTTTTGTTACGTGCCATCATGCAATAATGGACCGGTGTGCAACACAGTGTCATTTAAACGGTCCACATATCAGTGTCGCGACAGACGAGTTTGAGCTCATAATGTTAAAGTTCTCACCTGTTTCATTCTCCCCCTCTCACCTCAACAGTTCCCTGTAACTTTTAACTGTCTTGTCTAATGATAAAAAGGCAAATATCAATAAAACTAATATAATATACCATCTGCAAATATGCCCATATCTTGTTTAAACAGATGTAATAAACAAACCTCACAAAACTTGAGCAGATCCAGCATCCTGTGGAGCACTCATTTATTTACCTCTAAAGCACATATTCTATCAGCCTCTCTTCAGCAGTTCCCTGTCACTTTTAACTTTCTTTTCTAATGATAAAAGGCAAATATCAATAAAACTTCTATTATATACCGTTTGCGAATATGCAGATATCTCGATTAAACCTCACGAAAATCCAGCGTTTTCTTCCCGTCAAGTGCTCATCTAATATCTTCTTCTGAAGAGCGTATTCTATCAGCCAGAATCAAAACTTCAGGATCAGGATCAAAAGTTCCTCTGATTCACAAATCATGACAGTCACTCCATGACAATCTAAGCAGGTGATTCAGGCCGTTTAAACTGTCAGGAAATTTCTACTCGTGCTGGATCCACATGAGCACGTGAGTGCAACTTCAAAGTATAAGCGCTTCACGTGTGCTATAAGTAAAAGTCTTGTTCACTGTGTACTGTATGTACAATTGGTTTGATTTGTTATTTTTTGAGAATATGCGACTGCTAACGTGGACATACCATCCATGGTTGCTGGACTACTGGGTGTACTGTTATTTATTTTATTTTTTTTTAAATACAATATTACTGTTTTAGATTCTTTTTTACAAAGTTTTGTGTTTTGTGTGAAATTGAGTAAATTGAGTAAACATAATGCTAAATAAGTTTATTTACTATATTAAATTGTGTGATATATCTGCATTGTATCGGCCCCTGCTCTCTGAATATCGGCATCGGCCATTAAAAAACCCATATACCACTAGCACAGATAGCATGGCATCACTGTTCATTTCTATCCACCACAACAGAAGTTGCAGCAGTAGATACTGTAGATTTGACCTCATTAAAACTAATCCCACGCTGCCTCAGGCATCTCCGACACACACATATGCATCAACATCATTACTGAGATTGCTGAGTTTCACTGAGTAAAACAATGTTCTATAACAGTCTCTTAGTTTCATTTATGCATCAGTTCCTCTGCATCATTTTAAACAAGAGATATATTCAGTGGTGTGCAGCTGTTGCTGTATGTTTGAGATACACAGCTTTAAATGTCAGATGAAGCTCATTTTAGTGGTGAAAGTTAGTGAAAATGTATTGCAAAGTAAATGGATATACATCTACTGTTATCATCATTATTTGTGTTATAGACCTACTCTTTTTGTGCCGCTATTCCATACATCTATAACAAAAAAGAATTATGGTATTAACATAGTACTTTAAGACCCACTTTATATTAGGTGTCTGTAATTACTATGTATTTAAGCATTTGATACAATATACTTATTATGTACATACATGTTCGTGTATTGTACTTACAACTGAAGTACCTGCATTTAATTACATCTGTTAACTTTACCCTTAATCCTAAACCTAGCCTAAACCAACCCGTACCTCAATCTCAGTAGCAGCAAATGTGAAACTTGTGAGAATTTTGCAGAACAACATGTAGTTACACAACAAGTACACTGTATTGTATGTATTTTAAATGTTAGTACACAGTAGTTAGAGACACTCAATTTAAAGTGGGACCCTTTTTGCAAAGAGGATTTAATCAGAAAGCACTGTATTCTTAAATAATTTGTTGAGTTAAAGCTATGCTTTCTGTTTGAACCTCAAAGGTAATAACCATCACAAATTCAGGTTTGACCACTTAGTCAATCAATTTTTTAAACACTAAAAGATTTCCCAAGACAGCGCACTCAAATGTGAGAACAGAGAGAGAGACTGTGGAGGTACTCAATTATTAAAGACTAGCACAGTATTACAAATTCACTTGAGGTTGGGGGCCTGGATAGCTCAGCGAGTATTGACGCTGACTACCACCCCTGGAGTTGCAAGTTCGAATCCAGGGTGTGCTGAGTGACTCCAGCCAGGTCTCCTAAGCAACCAAATTGGCCCAGTTGCTAGGGAGGCTAGAGTCACATGGGGTAACCTCCTTGTGGTCACGATTAATTGTTCTCGCTCTCAGTGGGGCGCGTGATAAGTTGTGCGTGGATCGCGGAGAGTAGCATGAGCCTCCACGTGCTGGGAGTCTCCGCAGTGTCATGCACAACGAGCCACATGATAAGATGTGCGGATTGACTGTCTCAGAAGCGGAGGCAACTGAGATTTGTCCTCCGCCACCCGGATTGAGGTGAGTAACTGCGCCACCACGAGGACCTTCAGAAGACATTAATTGATCGACTGGAGTTGTGTGGATTACTTAAATCGTGTGGATTACTTTTATGCTGCCTAAATATGCCTTTTGGACCATTAAAGAGCCAGCAGTCTAATGGCACCCATTATCTTGCATTGTATGGACAAAAAGAGCTGAAATGTGTTTATAGATATCTTCACTTCGGTTCTGCTGAAAAATTAAAGTCAAACACATCTGGGATGGCTTAAAGGGGAGTAATTCATGAGCGAATTTTCATTTTTGGGTGAACTATTCCTTTAACAGGAACTAACAATGAACAATACGTATTTAGCATTTATTAATCTTAGTTAATGTTAATTTCTGCACGGGTTCATTCACTATGAACTAACCATGAACAATAGTATTTTTATACCTTAAAACATAAATATTTTATAACAAACATTAACAAAGATTAATAAATGATGTAAAAAAATATATTGCTAACTGTTTATTTATGATACCTAATGCATTAACTAGTGTTAATGAATGTAACCTTATTGTATAGTGTTACCTTTTTTTTTAAATTTTTTTTATTAAATATCATTAATTACAACACAACTCATATTGTGTATCATCCCGTAATTACTTTGATTTAAAGGAATATTCTGGGTTCCATACAAGTTAAGCTCAAATTGACAGCATTTGTGGCATAATGTTGATTACCACGAAAAATTTATTTCAACTTGTCCCTCTTTTTCTTAAAAAAAAAAAAAAAAAAAAAAAGCAAAAATCGAGGTTACAGTGGGGCACTTCCAATGAAAGTAAATGGGGCCAATTTTTGGAGGGTTTAAAAGGCAGAAATGTGAAGCTTATAATTTTATAAAAGCACTTACATTAATTCTTCTGTTAAAACTCATTTATTGTTTGAAATGTAAAGTTGTTTAAATCGTAATTTTACAGTCGTTTTAGGGTTTGTTGACATAACATCGTAAAGGCAACGTATACCTTTGCACAGAAAAGTTTAGTAAGTGATTTTATCACTAAAATCAAGTTAACATGCATATTGTTTACATTTTGTGGCTATACTTTTGAAACAGTGAATATTTTACCATTTACAGATTGGCCCCATTCCTTTCCATTGTAAGTGCCTCACTGTAACCCAGATTTTTGCTCAGTCAATAGCGGTGTTCCAGTGATGCTGAATGTTAGTGCAGTAAACAATGTCAAGAGTATTTTAGCAGGTGTCCCATCCGCATTGGTGGAAGAATGCACATTCGAGAACTATTAACGGAACCGAAAGTCATGAAAAACATTATGCTCCAGTAGTTTTTAAAAAATGGGAAATGATTCCCAACCCTGTTCATAACTGGTGGGATGCAAATTTATGAATGTCCTCCCATTTAAGCATATATGAACACATATTGGATAACTACTTCACAATGTTGGGTTCTTACCTTAAGCGGGCAGGGGACGTGGTACTCTCTGCAGCGCTCCTGTACCCATGTATTCTCCCACACAGATCTGTAGCTCTGCTCGTATAGATAACAGCCAATAACTGTCAGCAGAGGCACCAGATACAGCACAGAGAACACACCAATCCGGATCATGAACTTCACCAATTTGTCCTGGTTTTCTTTCTCTAACGGAATCTCCATTCGCACCCTATTCAGTGCCACGATGCCTGCTAACAACAGCACCACACCCACAACCACATCCAGTGCAAGAGGCACCAATAGGAACCACCGTAAAGCCATTAGGTCATAGAGCCCCACAAAGCAAACACCGCTCATGCTGTCACCCTCGATTTTGTTCATGGCCATAAGTGTGATGGTGAGGGCCCCTGGAACTCCCCAGGCCACTGCATGAAAGAGCAAAGCCTTCTTCTCAATAGCCTCACTGCCCCATTTTGGAACAGCAGCCAGGAACCAGGTGATGGTGAGAACGACCCACCAAACGCTGCCCGCCATAGTGAAGAAGTAGAGTGTCATGAAGAGGAGTGTGCAGGCTTTGTTGTGAGAGCCTTGGGTGATGGTGGAGGCACGGAATCGACCTGGGCTTGCAGAATTGCATGAGACACGATCCTGCAGTAGGAAGCCCAGGAAGAAGACCAGGGACACCATCATGTAACAGACGGCATAGAAGATGATGGGCCGCTCAGGGTAACGGAAACGCCTGACATCGATGAGGAAGGTCAAGAAGGTGAAGAGTGTGGCTGACAGGCAGACGATGGAGGTAACGCCAATGAAATAGCGGGCGAAGATGTGCTCGTCTTTGCGGAAGTACATGTTTTGGCAAGGAGGCGAGCAGTCGCGCACGCCCATGAATGAGTAGCCCAACTCAGGGTCGATCTTCAGCTCTCGTGGGCACCAGAATCCATAGTCCCGCTGAACAGATGAAGGCGATTCCTCTGTGCTGACAGTGTTGGGGAGTAAGTCTATCATTCGGGGGTAAGACTCATCACATTCTGGAAACCTAAGAGACAGATTGCATAAATTGATTATTAATCAATTATAATCAATATTAATAAATGGAAGGGTTCCTGTAGCTCAACTGGTAGAGCATGGTGCTAGCAATGCCAATGTCATGGGTTCGATTCCCAGTGAACACACAAACTGATAAATTGTATACCTTGAATGCACTGTAAGTCGCTTTGGATAAAAGCATCTGCCAAATGCGTAAATGATTATGTAAAATATCACGGAGTACCAGTCAAGGTTATTATCGTTAATGAAAACTATTTTAAAAACTAGTATTCACAAAATTATTGTTAACTAAAATAAAAATAAAAATAAGAGTTTGCAAAATAATAAAAACTAAATAAAAACAGTAATGGCAAGTACTGCAGTGTGCTGTGTTGTTGTACATTCGACAAATAAAACTTTGAAGGTAATTTGGTATTATTTTTTATCATGATGGAATTTTCTTTTTAATAATTTGTGGGGTGGGAGGGGGTTTCTTCTGAAGTGATGAAAACTAAAATTATTACCCTACTAAAAGGGATGTCAAAACAAACAAACAAAATAAAACTTTATGCACCACAATAACTAGATTAAAACTAAGCTGAAAAAAAAAAAAACAACAACAAATACAAATAAAAATACAAATCTAGTAAAACTGTGAAAACTATTATAAACCTGTTCAAGTGCAGAAGATCAAAAAAGAGATTCTGTACCTGCTACACTCCATCTCCTCTGGCCAGCCGACCCCAAACATTTCCATGAGTCTGTAGCAATCGCTCTTGGCACGTTGGCACAGGCGCCGACATGGCAGGGTCACTCGGCCGTACTCTGTGCACACGGGTGCATAAAGGGCACAGAGGAATGGCCGTATTTCAGTGGAGCACTCCAGGTTCACCATAGGATGAAAGGGCTGTATGGATAGAGGACGGGCACAGAGAAAAATATATGGAGAGAGTTAGATTGATTTAACTGTAGATGCATTTCATCAAAATACAGTCTGAATCTATTTGGTAATGATAGACCACTATAATGGCCATTTTGAGATTATCAGCATTTGCCAATTACTGTGACCGATTGGCTGATTAACAAAAGTGGTCATTATGCCCGGAGCCAGTTTTACGGATAATGCACATTTTCTATTTTCAAAATTTTGTAGTGAATTTTGAGTAAATATTGTGTAAAATAAGTGTTAAAATTTAAATTCAGCAATTTTGTGTACATCTTATTATTTTCTGTAATTAATTTGTATGATACTGTATATTACCAATGTATCAGCCATCGACAACCCTGCTCTCTAGACCATTACTGATTGGTTTATACTGCATTTTGTTTAAATACTTACTTTAAATGTGCACTAACTAATTTCATGTTTATGTTTTGCTGGCTCTAATGGACTACTTGCACTGAGCCTCATGACATATTTTACGCTTTAAAATAAAGTGGCTCGCTAGTTTCTGGTTACACAGTATTTGTTTACAATGTCCTATAGTTGCCTAGTTCCTGAAACTCCGCTTAAAATTAGTGTTTCGGAAGAAGATTTTAAAGTACGGATATTTTCAGAGACAGGGTAAGAAATATTCAGAAAAATACAGTGTACAACGTCTTCAAAATTCAATGGAAGAACAGTTTTCAAAGCTTTCATTCAGCATAAGCCGATCTGAGAAAGCAATGGCAGGTAATAACTTTAAGCGCATTTCACTGTTTCCACTCACACGGAGGTCTGTAGCAGACATTTAACAACAGATCAGCTTGAATTGCAAATGACAGAAGGTTAAATGAGTTTAGTAGAGGGTGTCAGCACCAGCACTATTTGAATGAAACAACTACACACTTCAAGCAATGCTCCATGTGTGAGGGAGGACTGAGAGACTTGATGACCGCATGCATCACCTCGTTTTTTATTAAGTTCATGTTTTAATCCCTATTTTGTGTCATTGTTTCATTGATAAGTATGTCGATATTTGTTGAAATGTAAATGCATAAGTAGAAGAGCTGAGATACTGAGTTATAACATTAAAAATGTATTAAATATGTGTAGTGTCGTTAAATTTATTTTAATTGCAGTTAACATATTTATAAATCAATCCATCTAGAACATTTAACCAAAGTAAAATAATCTGCAATCGTTTTATGGTGGAATTTATTGGTGAAGCTTAACAGGTATGAAATATCATCAATATATCACCTTTCTAAGCAACTGACACAACCTTAGCCTCTCTGCTGCCCCAACCAGTTCTGGAGCATCGATGATCTTAAAGGGATAGTTCACCCAAAAATGAAAATTCTCTCATCAATTACTCACCCTCATGCCATCTCAAATGTATATGACTTCCTTTTTTCAGCAGAACACATTTGAAGAAAAATAGAAAAATATCTCAACTCCTTATGAGTTGTGGATGGTAACATGATTTTTGATGCTCCAAAAAGCACAGACAGTCAGCATTAACATCATCCATACGACTCCAGTGGTTAAATGAATGTCTTATCAAGCGATATGAAGACATTTGTTGGGAAAAAAAATCAATATTTAAGTACTTTTTAACTACAAATCTTTGCGTCCGGTAAGCAGCAGTATGCGCGTTCACGAGAGGGCTGAGGTCACAAGGTCTTACCAGCGATGGCATGGCAACGTTTCATTCGTTGCAGCAGACGCTCTCTACCTCTGTTGGCATCGCTTGGCATTGACTACATGTGCACCACCACGTCTCCTGAGGTCTCTGTCTCTCTGAGGCTTGTTGGTGCAGCCTCCTCCATCTCCCTGTGCTCCTGGTCAGAGTACTCAGGTTCAAATAAATATGGCTTTACAAAAACTTGCATCTCCTCTTCTCCTCTTAAATAAAAACATCTTACATCTTTATCTGAATTTGCTTCAATTTGTTTACGCCGTTTAGTCTGTACAGTGTTCCTCCTACTCTGTTGTAAACAACGCTGCCTCTTCCAGATGTGCTGTGCATGTGGCACTTGAACATGCCAATGGCAATATGTCACACGAGAGATCACATGACCTCAGCTCTCTTGTGAACACATACCCTGCTTAACGGAAGCGATTATTTATAGTTAAAAAGTACTTAAATATTTATCTTTTTCACACCAAAAGCGATCATATCGCTTTATAAGACATTCATTTAACCACTGAAGTTGTATGGATGACGTCATTGCTGATTGTCTGTGCTTTTTGAAGCATCAAAAATCGTGTTACCATCCACATCCATTTTAAGGACCTGCTGAGCTGAGATATTTTTCTATTTTTCTTCAAATGTGTTCTGCTGAAGAAAGGAAGTCATATACATCTGGAATGGCATGATGGTGAGTAAATTATGAGAGAATTTAAATTTTTGGGTAAACTAACCCTTTAAGTGATGTTACTGCAGGTTGACTGGTGCATAGGCCTGTCGCAATTATTAAATAATTGTCTGATCGACCGCGATTATTGTGCACTTCAAATTCCAAACACATTTTAATGCCCAAATAAGGGAATTTAAAGCAAATATATAAATGCCATGAACAGTGAGTCTCGTTCAGTTAAATTCACTGAGCCGCACGGATGTCAGCCAGAGTAACTACTGTCCATAAGACCGCTCTGATGTGCGCACCATTAGCAGGGGCTCGTGACAAATTCCCGCGAAAATATAAACGCAAAGCGCTCTGGCTTCACTTTAAACGATTGTGTAATGTCAAATATTCCAGGCCATAGCGGGTTCATACACACAGTGTAAATGAAATGCAATGACACACAGGAGGAGACGCACGCTTACACTATTTTTGTTGAGTGATAAAATGAAAAAACAAAATCTCAATGGTTTTGCTTCATGAGAAATAATGGCTCGTGGGTTTCATCAAAGAGCATTGAAATAATTTGTGAAGGTGAATATTTTTTATTTCATATAATATTATACTATTATATAGTAAACATATTATAAAATATATATTTTATTTTTATTATATATATATACACACACACACACACACACACACACACACACACACACACACAGGCGGCCAACAGTTTGGAATAATGTACAGATTTTGCTGTTTCAGAAGGAAATTGGTACTTTAATTCACCAAAGTGGCATTCAACTGATCATAAAGTATAGTCAGGACATTACTGATGTAAAAAACAGCACCATCACTATTTGAAAAAAAGTCATTTTTGATCAAATCTAGAGAGGCCCCATTTCCAGCAGTCATCACTCCAACACCTTATCCTTGAGTAATCATGCTAAATTGCTAATTTGTTACTAGAAAATCACTTGCCATTATATCAAACACAGTTAAAAGCTATTTGGTTTGTTAAATGGCAAATATCTGTGGCATGAGTTGCCACAGTATGCAATAGACTGGCATGTCTTAAGGTCAATATTAGGTCAAAAATGGCAAAAAAGAAACCGCTTTCTCTAGAAGCTCATCAGTCAATCATAGTTTTGAGGAATGAAGGCTATACAATGCATGAAATTGCCAAAAAACTGAAGATTTCAAACAAAGGTGTACACTACAGTCTTCAAAGACAAAGGACAACTGGCTCTACATAGGACAGAAAGAGATGTGGAAGGCCAGATGTACAACTAAACAAGAGGATAAGTACATCAGAGTCTCTAGTTTGAGAAACAGACGCCTCACATGTCTTCAACTGACAGCTTCATTGAATTCTACCCGCTCAACACCAGTTTCATGTACAACAGTAAAGAGAAGACTCAGGGGTGCAGACCTTATGGGAAGAATTGTTAAGAAAAAGCCACTTTTGAAACAAAACAAAAAAACAAAAACAAAAAGAAAAGGTTAGAGTGGGCAAAGAAACACAGACATTGGACAGCAGATAATTGGAAAAGAGTGTTATGGATCTTAAACCCATTGAGCTTTTGTGGGATCAGCTAGACTGTAAGGTGCGGGAGAAGTGCCCGACAAGACAGCCACATCTATGGCAAGTGTTACAGGAAGTGTGGGGTGAAATGTCACCTGAGTATCTGGACAAACTGACAGCTAGAATGCCAAGGATCTGCAAAGCTGTCATTGCTGCGCGTGGAGGATTTTTTGATGAGAACTCTTTGAAGTAGTTTAAGAAGTTCTGAACATTTATTTTCAAATTTTAATGGTAATTTTTCACATTAATAATGTCCTGACTATACATTGTGATCAGTTGAATGCCATAAAATAAAATAAAAGTATCTATTTCTTTCCATAAGAGCAAAATCTATACATTATTTCAAACTTTTGGCTGCCAGTATATATATATATATATATATATATAAAATTAAATATAATACAACAGTGTAAATGTAAACATTTACCAAAACTAAAGTTGACCAAAAAAGAAAGAAATATTTTAAGTATTTAGAAATATTTTGATATTTAAAACATTATTTTTCATGTCATTAATACGTTTTTAAAGCCTTAAAAGGAAACCATATATTCCTATTTTATTATTTGATTTATATATTTGAAGTTAAATATGTAAAAATGACTTCTTAAGGTATGCCAAGCACACATGCACCTAAAGGAATATTACAATTAATCGTGAAAGCCCTAAACCGGACAATTAATCATCATAATCGCAATTATTTGTTTGACAATTAATCGTCAGTCAAATTTCATAATCGTGACAGCTATACTGATGCACAACATAACAGGTTGACTTTCTCTGGAAAATATTAGAATTTGAGGTAAGTTTGTCTTTTTGTTTGTGTTTATTAACTCGATCAAATTGCAGGGCGTGGCTAGCCATGTGATTTCAACATGGCGGCCATCATGTCTATGTTTCTTTATGAAAACTATTTTTTTCTATCCTGCTTCTCCTATTTCCAGTAAATGAGAATGGAATTTGATCTGTTGAGCAAGCATGGTAATGTACTTCCCTTGTGTCTCTGAGAGGGTTTTTGTTTGGGGTGGAGAGACATGCTGTTTATTGCTGGGGCTCACTTACACCATGAGACAATCTGGGAGTAGTACCAGCTTTGGGGCTAGACATAAATATGCAAATCCTATGGGGGGAAAAGGAAGAAGGCTTCACCCAGGACCAGACAGATAGACAAAAAAGCCTCCACCCCTGCAGAGTAAAGGCCTTTGTGATGGTAGGGTGGGGGTTCTGAGACACCCCTGGTGTCACAGCCCTCATGAAAAGGCTTTGAAAAACTAAAAACTGGTGTTTGCTACATTCCTTTTTCTCTTTAAGCTTTTTCTCAAGAAAACAGAAAATGCTAAGATGAAATAATAGTAGAAAATAGCCATAGTATATGGGTAGTCAATGCATGTCCATTATTTTATTTTTGTTTGTTTTTTCAACATCAAGGTTTTTAGTTAAAGGTTATATGAATACATATGTAAAAGTCTATATTTTAGGTGCTTTGGTCATAATTAATTTTTCACTAAGTATTTTTAATCTCCTTTTGCCTTCACTAGTTCATTTTAAATGGTCCTGCTGTGTGACAAATTAATTTTTAAAAATACAAATATTCAATGTATCTCAATTCATATGAGATAATAAAAACAGTCTGCATAATAATAATAATCATAATAATAAAAGAATTAGTAAAATGTTGACTTAAGCTAAATGTATTTCATTGCTCATAGTGTTTGGCTATTAAACACGTTCTTGGTTACATAATACCTGCAATGCTGTATTTCATTACATTTCTAAACACCAGTTCTTTATTTAATATGAAGAAAACTACCTTACTGTAGCTCTCATAATGGATCTAATCAAGTGATCTAATGCACTAACATCATTGCTACTGTTTTTCACTATTGCAGATAAGACAAGCTCTTAGGTTATTACAACAGTCACAGCATATTTATGATATACTGGATGTAGCCTACAATACATATTCATAATGAGATCATTCAGCCAGTGCCAGCACACCAGGCTAGGCTACCACCCAAAATGTCTGTAAAAAGGGATTAGGACGGATATTATGTTTGCCCATTTTGACACAAAGCATCTAAATCCAGCATTCGTTTCCACGCACCTAATCCATATTTAACGCAGCATATACCCTTGAGCTCAAGATGTGCTGCCAACATGACATATGTAAGAGCACCAGCTTAAACGATCGCACCACTAAAATAATTTTCATCATGTAGCTTCCATAAAAAAAAAAAAAAAGAAGAAAAAAAAAAAACAAACGCTTCATTTTAATGGACTATAAATAGGCCTACCAGGGTTTCCAACAATTAATTTCCATGGTTTTTCCTTTGCTTTTCCAGAAATGCATGATTAATTCTAGCAGAAATATATTTTAAAGCTGAGTATAATTTGAAAAAAATAAAAAATAAATAAATAAATAAATAGCATAATTCCTACACTGAAAAAGAAACATGGTAACCTGCAATTGTTACCTCAAGAATCTATTTCTACTTGATATAAGGGCTGAAATGATTAGACGACGTTATCGACAAAGTCGACAATAAAAAAAATTTGCGTTGTCCAATAGTCCAATAAAGTAACTTGAGATCACATTAAACTCTAATGATGATGTGCGAGAGCAGCACTGCAGCTCGCTTTACTGAGGATAAGAAGAATTACACAGCTCACAGTTCAGATGCACTCTAAACTTTCCAAAAAGCTTCAGGATATGTAGATCGCAAAGTATGAGGGAACTGTAATGCAACAATACAAAACTCAGCAGAAGCAAAACTTGCGTGTCGAGTGTCTTTAAAGGAAACACCCCAGCGTTACATCTTTAATGCATATATATTTAATGCGTTATAGCTTTATTAAAGTTCAAATAATGTGGAAGCAGGTCATGTAAATAACTACAAACTACAGACTCTGTGCAGTCAGCGCCTCTTATATGAGTTGCGCGAATGTCCCGATAATTATATTTTGTATTTACTGCACTCGCAGAAGTATAACCAAGTGAAAAAAATACACTTATATATAAAATACACTAATATTTAAGATACATTCTCATAAAGCAAGTCTAAATATCTCATATGTTGCTTCTCAAGTAAATGCATCTTGTTTTAAGGATTTCTAGACAATTTTAAATGGAAAACAAGACAAAAACACTTGATAACAATAGGATTTTTTGCAGTGAATTTCTTTACTGAAATAAACTTAAAAAGTATGTTTTTCCCTTTAATTCAGTGAATGTCATTTAGAGGAATTTTTAAAAGATGATTTTGTCCTCTTTATTGTTAAAGCACGTTTAATACAACCTTTTAAGTCGGGGCACAAGCTGAATAATCGGTTAAGAGCTAATGATTAATTGTCACAATAATCGCCGAATAGTTGAATAATCGTTAGATTAATCGATTATCAAAATAATCGTTAGTTGCAGCCCAACTTGGTATAAGCATTATTAAAATATTGACAATTTTGTTGGTGTAACCTAATTTATCAGGTTAATTTAGTCAGATTAAAAAAATTTCACCTGAATAAAACCAGTTCATTTAGATGTAACCACATGAAGCAAAACATTTTTAGGTCACCCGACAAAATCTTTTTACAGTGTATAGCTACAGCTTGATATGCTAAATGTGAATGACTTACATTGCTGGATACTGAGAAAATAGAGCTTCACGCTTGTTGTTGTCTATGTACATTATGTGCAGCTTCTGCTATACTCCCTACAAAAGTTCTTACACCATTCTGAGCTCAATTGAGTGGACATACACTGGCTGTTAGGCAAGATAAAAATAAATTGAGTGCCCTTAGTTGGTGATCTTGTGAAAAACATTCTCATTATGGCTGTCATGCCACATTACATGCAATGATGTATGATCTGATGATCTTGAATGTGTGTATCTGTGCCACTGCTGTCCTGAGGACAAACATACACTTTGTACACAGCAATATCCATTAAAGTGCTCAAGGGCTTTGCTGAATATTATTTAGGATATTCAAAACATGCAGAAATGGTAAACACAGAAAACAGAAGAGGCACAATAATTGTTTCTTTCTGATCGGGCAGAGAGCATACTGTATGATAAATCGGTGTGTCATCGGAGGGAACTACTACATGAGGGCATCCAAATGCTCCATACAGCTGGCATGCCATTGCATATAGACAATCTCTATGGTGTATATGGATGCACTTTATATATTCAGAGATTTTAAACCTTAATCCTCAGAAGCAATTATAGAGAATAACCCTGGTCAGGTCTTTCATGATATGGTTCATATTTTGGTTGAATCTGTGTCTGTCACATACTGTATATAGGGCATCAATATAGTCGGAAACACAGATTACTGAGTTTACTTTAGAAGCAGCTGCCACAGGTTTGGGACTGCTGTCTTCACAGCTTGCCACTAATGAAAGATTCATGTATACCCTCAATTCAATTAAAGCTTTCTCTATTTCTTTCTTTTAAAGCACTAATTTCATTCAATTCTCCAAGCAAACACATATGTAACTACTGTGTTTTTTTTAATGAATTGATTAAGTCTATTTTAAAATCGTGTTTAGCAGAACAGATTCAGATCTTTTAGTATGTTTAATGATACAGATGTGGGGGGGCCTGGGTAGCTCAGCGAGTATTGATGCTGACTACCACCCCTGGAATCACGAGTTGGAATCCAGGGCATGCTGAGTGACTCCAGCCGGGTCTCCTAAGCAACCAAATTGGCCCGGATGCTAGGGAGTGTAGAGTCAAAAGGGGTAATCTCCTCGTGGTCGTGATTAGGGGTTCTCGCTCTCAATGGGGCGCTTGGTAAATTGTGCGTGGATCGCGGAGAGTAGCATGAGCCTCCACGTGCTGTGAGGTTCCGCGGTGTCATGCACAGTGAGCCACGTGACAAGATGCGCGGATTGACGGTCTCAGAAGTGGAGACAACTGAGACTTGTCCTCCGCCACCCGGATTGAGGTGAGTAACTGTGCCACCACGAGGACCTACTAAGTAGTGGGAATTGGGCATTTCAAATTGGGAGAAAAGGGGATAAAAAAATAAATAAAAAAATACAGATGTGGGATTCTCATTTTTTTTTTTTTTTGCTATTAATGCTGGAGAATTTAAAAGAATGTTCCGAATTCAATACAAGTAAAGCTCAATCAACAGCATTTGTGGCATAATGTTGTTGATTACCACAAAAAAAAAAAAAAAACTTTGACTCAACCTTTGTTTATTTACAAATAATTACAGTTACAATGGAAGTGAATGGGGCCAGTCCATAAATGTTAAAACACATACTGTTTCAAAAGGAAAACCATAAGATTTTATAGCTAATGTGTTAACATGATATTAGTATGATAGAATCACTATATATTTTTTTTTAAATAAACCAGGGACGAGTTTAAATAATTTTGTCATAATCAGCATAATGCTACAAATGCTGTCGATTGAGCTTAACTTGTATTGATCTCAGAACATTCCTTTAATACTGACCTATTGATTTAATTTACACACAGGTCAAAAGTTTAGACACACCAACTAATTAATTATTTTGTAATTTTTTCAACATTTTAGAATAATAGTTCTAAAAAGTTGTAAATCCCACCCTTTACCTAGATTATAGTTTTGCACACTCCCAACCAACTACAATTAGCTATCCACCTGGAATTCTTGTGAAACGGTATTAAAGAACCACATCCTTACCATGCTGGGTACTTGTTGGCTGCTTCACTATTCAGTTTAAAAAAAAATAAAAATGTAAGTTTTGTAAAGACTTTCATACTTAGGGACAATTTATATTTGTCTACACAGCTCATTTCAAGCATTTAAGCATAAGCCTTTAGATTAAAATGTGAGATGTGTCCAAACTTTTGCCAGTGTATTAGACTGGTAGAGTATTTTCAAGTTGAGTTCAGCAGTTTGGATCTTTTAGTATGTTTGATGATACAGATGTGGGATTCCCCTATTTTTTTATTAATTCTAATGAATTTAATACTGTATCTATTTGTCTGAAATAGACAAATGGAAAAACAAGCAGGCAAACAAAAGACATTTTAAGTCACCTAACCTGACCATTTGAATGTGTTCATTCATAAGTAAATACATTTTCTACCTCCCTCTGTCCATAAATCTAGAGTACATACGCCTTTCTCTGTGCACTCCCAGTGCTCTTTGATAAGGAATGTGCTTTTTCAAGATTTTAAGACATGAAAACCACATTAACAATATTTGTTATTTACATCATCTTTCTTTCTGAATTCTTCTTTTCTTCCAGTCACTATTAAATTCTTAAGGCAACATTCACTTCACAGCATTCAACATCACTACCATGGCAACCAGTGATGCATAAACGGCCGGGGTTTAAGAGAGGGGTCTAATGGAGAGAGGTCAGAGTGCGAGTGACGACCACCTCCTGAGAGAGAAAACCGGCTCTTTTGTTGCAATACAATTGGGATCCGTTTCCCCAGCAACTGCAGTACCTTGCGTGGGGGAGGGATGAAAAAGAGAGGAGGGAATGGAGAGAAACAGACAGAAAAGAAAAGGGACAAAGAAGATGATATGGATGGGAAATAATGGTCAACCATGCCATTCCAATAATATAGTGTTTAAGCATTAATAAATGGTCATAAATGTTTATGTTAAAATCAATCATCTTCATTTTAAAGAATAAGCAGTCCCATTCAACACTTTTGTATTTAAAATAATATCCTTTTACACGTTGTTTTTTAAATGGCCAATATCTAGAAAGCAAAGGCTACAGATACAAAATTCAAATTTTGCACAATATTTACTCAAAATTCATTAGAAGATATTTGAAAACAGAACACTTGCACTACCCATTGACATGGCTGTCTGTATTATGAGACTAACATTAGGTGGAATGACCACTTCTTTTAATCATCCTTTCTCAAAATGGCTAAATATCCAAAATTAATTGACCTGGTCCATATATCGATTAGTATATCACTAATACTGAGAACACATTCCTTCAGGAAACCTGACAATTTTGTCTCCTGTCATTCTCAAATGTTATAATTATTGTAATGTAATACAAATACTAAGTTATTAAAATCTGAAAAAATAGCCTTATATGATTTAAATGTTAAATTTGAGTTTGATTCGAGTTGCCAGATTACATGACCACTGCTGAATGCCCCTAACCATCACGCTGTGGTAAAAATAACACAAGGACAAGGTCAAGCATCTTTGCAGGTTTGGAAAACAGGGAAGGAAGTTTAAAATAACTAGATATCAAACTACATCAATCAGTGCACCTGAAATGCTGAATATATATTGTTAGATTGACCAAGCATCCTCTTTGCTTGCAAATTTCAAATCCTTTTTGAATCTTCCCATATACAACCACACCAATCCCAGAAACCCATCCCTTAAGGCAACTGTCCCAATTTACAAATGGGGTTATCCAGAGTTCAGAACGAGATGGTGCAACTGTCCTACAGTGTTTTTGAATCTGAAAGCAAGGACATTTAATCTGCCCCTTATAATGCCCAAAATAAATAAATGGTTGGCAGTTGCAACTGATGAAATGAAGGATTCAGTATTGTTTTCTTTTACTCGAGAGTAATTGAGTAGCAACTAAAGGATCACCTTGGCCCCACTTCTAGTCTGTTTGTAAAAGTAAAGGCTATTCATCACCAAAAATCATGGTTATTCAGCAGACTTCATTCCTATTTAAAATCATATGTCAATCTTCATTTGGAATCTGGAATCACGCCAAGAAAGAAGAGTAGCAACATGTAACATTGGAGTGCACAAGTTTTGCATTAACTGGAATTCTAAATACATAAATCCATATAATTCCATAGTAACTCTATTTAAAACTGCATAAGTTATTTTAGGCCACGTCCACACTAACAGGTTTTTGTTCAAAAATTGATTGATTTCACTATGTTTAAGCCTCTCATCCACACTACAATGGTGATTTCCGCCACCTAAAACCATTACCACATACTTTGGCATTCTTTGTCTTAAAGAATTGCAAATTATTTCATGTTACTTTTAACCATCCTTTCTCAAAATGGCCAAATATCCAAAATTAATTGGCCTGGTCCATATATCGATTAGTATATCACTAATACTGAGAGCAGATTCATCTGTGACAGTCAATCCGCACATCTTGTCACGTGGCTTGTTGAGCGTGTTACCGCGGAGACCTAGCACGTGTGGAGGCTCACACTATTCTCCGCGGCATCCACGCACAACTCACCACACGCCCCACCGAGGGCGAGAACGACAGTATAGCGAACACGAGGAGGTTAACCCAACGTCACTCTACCCATCCTAGCAACCGGGCCAATTGGTTGCTATGGAAACCTGACTAGATTCAAACTTGCGACTCCAGGTGTGGTAGTCAGCGTCTTTACTTGCTGAGCTACCCAGGCCCCCCATGCAATATGTTTTTAATACTATCTGTATATATCCACACCTATATACACACATACTCATTCTACTTTGCAAATCCTGTGTATAGCAACCCTCTCTACACATACTATTCTCTGTTTGCAAAATTATGTAAGTATATTATTCATGTAATTCAGTGTCTAGCTGTTCTGTAAACTCTGATTTCTGATGTAATTTGACCACAGTCAGTGGCATAGATTTAGTCCTTGTGAAATTCAAGAAAAATGTGCATTTGAATATATTTCTACACTGATCTTGTAATCCTTTGTGCAGTGCTAGGTTTAAAAGTATCATCACTTTGTGTGTGTGTGTGTGTTGGTTGTTACAGCGCAAAAGGTTTTGTAACTCCAAGCGGATGAGCAGATGGGTTCCCTACATGCGCTAAACTCTGTCCATTCATTTTTCCTCTCTTTTTTTATTTAGATTCTTCTTTAATTTCCTGTCCCATTTCTTCTCTATATTGAGGCAGGACAAGAGTAAATTAAAACCCTGTGACTGAGGACAGCAGGTTTTAGATAATGTTTACAGTGCTGTGTGTGTTCAACAGAGATCCACTGCCCACTGTAACAAGCTAATGCAGCTGCTCTCAGTTGGGCTCAGCAGAATATTGCGTCCCAGTAAAGAGGATTAACCAACAGCTAGAATCAATCCAGGCATTATGGCTGCAGATACAAAGATTATAGAGCAATCAAAATAAACAACATGCCCAGGCACCATTTAGTGCTCATAACATCAAGCACTGTAGCATACACTCTAGCAATTTGGTGTGATGCAACCTTGTTATATAAAAATGCAATAAGATACTACTTATTCAGTCATAGCCACATCCCAAAGAACTAGAGGTTGACCGATATATCGGTTTTACCGATAAATTGTTGCTTTTTGGAACTATCGGTTATTGGCAAATATGTCGATAGTTTTTTATTTCTCATTTCTTTATTCCTCATAAATAAACCTCATCTGGTGAAATTATAGGCTATAAAAAGCTTAATTACTTAAATACATATAGAGAATTGTAACAGAGCCAAGTCTCTGTCATTTTTATTAAAAAAAAAGTCACCCGTGTATTTCAGGCTTGTTTATAGTTAAAAGTCGTAAGTTATGAACCAAATCTTAATTTTCTGATTATTATTGCAATTTTGGGTGCGTAATAAATTGCATTGGGGATTTTATTCATTTTGGACTCTTGTAGCTTCAATGTACTGTATGTGCCCTTCATAGTATGGACAGACTAAGAACTCAAAATTGATCATTCTATCGGCCGATTAGTCGGTTATCGACCTTTTCCACCACCATAGTTATCTGTATCAGCAAAATCCACTCTCTGTCAACCTCTACAAAGAACACCCAAAATTGTTTACAACAGCAGAATGCTTCAGAAACAAAGACTTGGGAAACAGTACCATAGGTCAGATTAAATGATAATTTCCCTTTAAACATTTTTGTAATGTGATCTGAATGTTCTGTTCTGCAAGGCACAAGAAAGAACTGGGTCAAATCTAAACCAACAAATCTTTGATGCCGTTGGTCCATACAGTTGTGTTTGTTTTGTAACAACACATTTAAACATTATTAGCATTTAGTTTTTTTTTTTGCAGGGAAAATAAAAAAGGGAAATTAAAGTAGTTCAGGGCAAAGGGGGTGCCATTAAAACTGTCATGTTTCACTATTTAGGAAAGACACTTTACCTCCATTGCGAGAGCAGCGGTCTGCTGATCATAGTGATTTAGAAGGTTGGGCATGAAGGTGGTATTGTAGGAGAGGCCCTGGCACATCCTTAATGTGATAGGTTCACAGGTGAACATGCTATGGCTTTCAGTAGCTTCCATATTTATTGCCATGCATGTAGTCAGTGTGGACATTAGAACCCAAAGGAGATCCATGTTTGGTAGTTCACTCCAGAGCAAGGCTGGCAGTATCCGCTGTTTCTTGCAATTGACAGATGTGTATCAGGAAAATCTGAGTTCCTCCATTTCCTCATAAATTATCTGTTGCTTGACAAACGTGGGCATGCTTCTCCATTTTGCAGGGTCATTCTAGATCCAGGTCTAGATTCTAGATGCACATCCATCATTTCTGGGTTTCAGATTTTGTAACGTTATGTCAACATTTCATCTGTGGGTGACAGAACATAAATTGTCAGATCTGAGATGAGCAGACTAACATTAATTTTTCATGAGTGGGCTGACAGTTAATTCAAATTTCCAGGAGATTTCTCAGACCGTGGGAAATATTTTCAAAGTGAACAACTGCACAATCAAAAGTGCACATTATAGTGGCAATAACAACATAAAAAAGATGCTTTATAAGTTGTTTACTTAAGGGACCAGAAAAACTTAAATGTAGCCTATCAATGTACTTATTTAGTATACAAAAGGAAAAAGCACAACAGAATGCATAGAATGGACCACAGAACAGAGTTTTTAACGAAATCCTCTATTTGGATTTAATGACATGCAAACGTTAAGCAACGTGCACATACATTTACGGATTTGACGGTTATTGCAAAAACACCTTGCACTTCCAATATATCTAATAAAGTATTATTTAATAACTACAAATAAACAATAGGCTACATAGTCTATTATTTAATAGAAAATCAGTCGCGTGTGGCCGCGGTAAAAATATAAATAAAAACGGCGACTTAGCGAAACTTTGACACAACACCGGCATAATGCAGAACGGGGATTTTACAAGAAAAAATAACATGTGCTAAAATTATTGTTTAACTTAAATGATTTTGTACGTTCTTTTTTAACTATCGCAAAACAGCGCGCGTTCGTCAAAATAAAGACGAACAAATATAACGCTTTACTAACTGATGGGATATACATTGGGAACCGTGTAGACGCTGCGGTGTAATGGGACTACCTTCAAAATAGCTATTTGATTTAATAAGTGTATTACTCTTATTTTTTATTCTGTTTCCGAAACATGCTTCTAGGCAAAAAAACAAACAAACAAAAAAAAACACACATATATATATATATATATATATATATATATATATATATATATCATTCTTACCTCTCTGAGGTAGATCATTCACGTGCTGGACCCCACTCTGCTGCTCCTCTAACAATAAGATCCCTGTGTGTCCCTTTCGGACAGGTTTGGAAAATTTGTCCGGGCGCGTGCAATTGGCGGTGACGCGCAGACGAATTTTGCTCTAGCTTCACTCAATACAAAAGCACATTATAACATCTTACGTCACTGGAATGAGCGCGAAAGAACACATCCAGTACTTGCGCCAAGAATGGCTTGATTTTATCCACAAATATTATCACCGCAATGGCCGTTTGGAGAGAAGCACGTCACCTCACTATCATGAAATGAAGTTGGCGCTGTTGATTTGTGGTTGCCAGGAACAAGGGGCGGTGTATTTGGAAAGAGGCGGGACAGAGTGAGGAGGGAGTGTGATTGCTATGGAGACTGGTAAACTGTGCTTTACAGGAAGTCACAAAAACCATCAATACCGCATCAGTAAGGAGCAAAAAATGGTCGTGTGACGAGACTATCATGATTATTCGATTTGGCCTGGCTGCAGATGGTAATTTTGTTGTTTCCTATTTTAAACAACCTACTGTAATGTGCTTTTGTAATGTTTATGTTTCCTTTTATTGTTGCAAATGTGGAAATTACTGCACAGCACATCTGTTTGTCAGACCGTTAATGTTGGTGATCTTGATTTTGTGGTACCTAATGTGGTTGAGTTTTCCACAGGTATGATTTGATGGAGCTGAATCTTAAATGTCTGAACTTTATTGAAAGATGCCCCAAGCTCCCAGCTCTAAAATGCAGACCACACTAAGTACATGGACACCTCTAAATCATCAGCTCTCCAATGTTCATGTATGTGCACCAGTCACTATGCAAACCATATTGCATGTGGTCTTTTCCTTTGTTTACCATCTAACAATTGCCGTTTCAATGGGATAACACAGAGTTCAAGTTTTTATAGTTTTCAATAACAGTAACATAAATATGTAGTGAAGGCGAATTATGTGCATTAATTCATGCAGGTTTTTGAAGAGAGAAGAAATCTGATTGGAAAGTGGGTAAGGTGGACAGTTTCTCCAAATAAACTTCTCTTGGTATTTGTATTGACATCCTAATCTTAACATGTGCAGATTGTCATGTTTCATCATGACTGCACATTTGTCTCTTATTTCTCCTATTTCATTTGCTTTGATTCACAATTTCCTGTTGGTCTTGATGGTAGCACAATTCCTCTCCCTCTCTGCCCCAGTTTGAGAAGTGGACAGATAGCCAGCGAAAGCAGGTGCTGCAAGACTTTTTCTCCAGATGTTCGATTAGCCAGCTGAAATATCTCAGACAGACTCTGTGCAACTTGGTTCCAGAAGAAGCTCTAGACTTCACTAGTGCCCTTCCCAGGGTCATATCCCTGTATATATTTTCCTTCCTGGACCCCCGAAGCCTATGTAGGTGTGCACAGGTATGTGTAACACATGAACATTGATCAATTCACCAGTAAATTAGTGAACATTATTAGCATTGCAGGATCCGTGTGAGTTTCAATGGCATGCATTAAATGCAGTGTTCTGCTTGCACAAAAAATAGTTATTTTGCTGAACTTGATTCAATCGTTGGTCCATGTTTGAAATGAATTTTCTTAACTTAAAATGACTATGTAATCTCAACACAAACACTTTGAAAGAACCTAGTTGAATTGGGTAAACCCAACAAAATTAGATGTGTCAGTGTAACAAATAAATCTCTTAATTTTTTATGTACTAACTAATGAAAGTTAATGTTAGCATGCTAAATACATGCTGGTTGGAAGCACTACAGAGTGTGGTTTAGTAACTGTGCTATGGCTAGCACAGAATTTGCTCAAAACATTAAGCAATCAATTTCATGTGCGACATCTACCTGTCTTCATAATTAGCTAATGTAACATAACAGAAACTCTTCTAAATGTCAACATAACAAAACATTAAACACCAACAAGTATCCCCCTTTATAGTCATCTTGCTCAAAAACACGTAAAATAACACTTAATTTTAACATTTACTCTCCCTATTAAATCCCATGCAAAGCATGCTGGGAAATGGAAATCCTCTGCCCAGTTTCATCAATGTTACATTAGCACTACAAAATTATTCATGTAGTCCCAACTCAAATGGATTAAGTAAACTCTATATAAATGGATAGAATGCAATGAAATCAAGCTGTGACAATTTTTAGAATTGTGTTGCTTGGTTAGTTCATTTTAATTAAGTAAACTGTACAAGCAGCATGTAGGCCTATGCCACACATATGTATAATTATGCCAAAGTACTAGTTTATCTTTAATTGCAGGTGAGTTGGCATTGGAAAAACCTTGTGGAGCTTGACCAGCTCTGGATGCCTAAATGTCTGAAACTAGGATGGTGCATAACTTTTGCTCCCACACCATTTGAGCAAGGCGTATGGAAGAGGCAGTATATAGAGACAGTGCAGGAGCTTCATATTAGCAGGCCCAAGGTAAGACAATGCTATTAAAAGGTTGGGTCAAGGTAACCCTTAATGTTTTAGGTGTCAGTGTTACCCCAAGTCACAATCTGTAATTGGTGTTTTGTTCTGTCACATATCACTGTTTTTGATTAGATGCCTACAAAGGAGTTTTTAATTATCCCTGAGGTGAAAGTAATTGGCAGTGAAACGGAGGGGTCACTTCCTGTGACTGGGAAGTTTAGCCTCTCAAATCAGAATGGAAAGAGTAAAGATGGGAATAGCTTGGTGAAATTAGCCAAAGGACTTCTGCCATGGAGAGATTCGGACAGGCATCCCACTGACACAATACGCTTTAACTACTTAGATAACCTCGACCCAGCTGAGCAAGCAAGAAAAGCGTAAGTCAATGGCTTCAATTAATCAATTTGACCTATTTTATCTAGCATGCATACACATAAATACATATATACTGTATTTGAGTGGATGTATTTAGTGAGATAAAATAAAAACATCATAAAACTGGATGTGACCCATTATCATGTATTCTGCACTACTAATAAATAAGAATAAATTATTCCTCCCATATATTAAATAAAGTATTATCAAATTCTATTAACTATATTTATATTGTAGGTAAACATCTGTTTGCACAGGTAAATGTGTCTGTGTGACCGTTTAACAATGTTTAGCTCAACTACTGCACAAAATCCAAAGCCATCTTTTTCTCTGCAGATTCATAAAGGGAAGAAGTAATTCCAATACAACAAGACAAGAAAATTCAAAAAAAGAACCATCTCACTCAACATACAAGCTGCGCAAGGCCAAATCTTTGGTAAGCCAGTATAATTGTCATGTGACTGCTCTGTTGATTCTCATACAAATCAGCAGCAACATGCAAAGAATTCTCCATAGACTACATAACCAAGAGGCATCATGCATACTAAACAGACGGTACAGTACATGGAATATCACGGAAATGTGCTGAATAGAGGGAAAGGAGGGCACTGTGTTGCTAGGAGAAGAAAACAGACTTAAAATAAATGAAGTTAGAAATTAAGGCTTTAATTTGTGTACTTTTCCAGATGTTTTTGTCCTTGGATCTCAGTGCAGCAGGTAAGCAAAGACATAACAGGCCACAATGGGCAACACAGACTTTAGAAGCGCTTTCAGCAAACAAGGACTCCATAAAGAGACTTGCCCAGACCTCCCAAAGGAATGCAGGGATACGTCCGGGTCCAGTAAGGCCTTCAGTGCCCAGATTGAGTAAGGTGGGGCTCCGTGCATCAATGAGATCCCATCGAAGCACACCAAGTAAGATGCTTTTGTGTCAATCAAGTCAACCTGACAAGAATGTCAAATAGTCTCTGGGCCTATGGGGAAATAATGGAATATTTGCATTTAATTAATGAAACTATAGAGTGTAACAAATAAACATTACTTTGTTTCAGCGGTGTCTCTTTTTGAAGGACAACCATGAAGGACACCAACGTATCAGGGATCTATTCTGGATACACAAGGCCACCTTCTGGATGATGTTGGAATAGAAAAACGAACAACTTCACAATTAAATTAATACTAAATGATTAAGTGATTGCAGCAAACAAAATACAAAAATAACACGTTTTATTTATTGTAAAAAATATATATATACAATAGTAAAAATAACATAGTAAAATAGTTATTGCTTATTATGTATTTCCTTAATTATGTCATGATTTCTTCCCCTGTGTTTCCTTCTTCCCCTGAGTCCCTTGTATTCTTTAAAGGCCACTAGATGTCCCCGTTTGCTCAGTATGTCTCCCACTAGTGAGTAGGACACGTGAGCTACTGTTGTAGTTTTTCTGTTTTATTTACTTAGTGAATGAATGATTAAAAATTAATTGTTGTATTATCTGAAGAATGATCAGCTTGCTTTCTTGAT